>NW_025782559.1:0-36508 GCF_021130785.1 Homalodisca vitripennis | reverse complement strand
CAAAAAACTAAAATATGAAAAAAAATAAATTTTCAAGTTGAAACTAGAAAATTTTATGTTTTTACAATAGTTTTTTAAAATTTTTTTTTAGCTCATACCATATGAAAGAGGCATGAAAAAACAACAAAATATACATGCATAAATATGGTGGTGTTACAGTAATATTTATAACCAGATAAACTGGCAATATATACAAAATACAACAAAAAGCACATTCAAGTTTTGTCAAAAGTTTAGAAAACAATATTATAACTACCACTATTTCACTCAATGAAGTAGACGACGGTGTAAAATACTAATTATATGAAAAAGTATATATAAAAATATACACATGGCGGCCCTACAAGGCACGTACACCCCAGCCCCGCCGCACCCCCTTACTCTTCCTATTCGACGGTCGGCTTACTATTCACCTACGGCACCGAAATCAATGAGTTTGATTGGAACTTGCATTTTAGTGCTCATCACCAATCCAACAAATAAAATGATATGTGGCGAGAACACGGGAACGGAATAGATATTAAGATGCTGCGTGGAAGAAACAAGAATAATACGAACAACACTAGAAACACGGAAAAAGAAGTTTGTAAATGCATTGTAAGTTTTATCCTGAACACAATTGCAGAATAGTAATAAACAACAGTTTTCAGCATAAACTCACGAAAACTGAGACACAATGTAAACACACAATGAACGAAACTGTGTAGTTAATGGGCATAACGAAGTAGCAGTCTGACCAACTATAGCGTCCATCTGTTTATTTTTTTCTGATGACAAATAACTACAAGGGGGCGGTGAAACAATTAAAAATCAATCACAAATTGATAGTTCGATAAACTTGTAGATTGCCGATGAAATAAGTTTAATTTGTTCAAAACAAATCATGAATTATAAATGTGATATTTAACTCAAATAAAAATCGTTCTACTGGGTAGATGCCGGCAATTTAATGCACATTTCACAACATCTACTATGTAGACGCTTCGGCACTCAAAGGGTTTAAAGATTAACAAGTTAAGTTTAAACTGTGTGTATCACATGTGTCTTTATGACAAATTACTTTTCACACAGTTTCAAGAGAGATAAGTCATAACTTTTTTCCCCACAGAAAACCTCTTACTCATCATCATTGTTACTAAAACCAAATATATATAAATTTTTTTCTAAAGAAAAAAAGGAGGAGCCGATTTCCCTTTTATGCCTTATTCTGCCCTTCCTCATATGGGGCCACTGGCCTGTGCAAGGATCTTATCATTAATAAGGGGGAGAGGGTCGATAGTACGAGGTCGATGGGTTACTAATAATAAAGTGGCAAGGGGGTTTTACAAACAGGATTTCGAAACTGCACTACTCTCCAACTCAGCCTTCAAATGGGTACCAAACATTCTTATGACCCCTCTCGGACCATCAGGCACTCCCAGATGCAATTTTACATATTACAGTATTTGGGACCCTAAATATTTTACATGGTGTGATCACATTGTGATACACAATGTCAAAAGATGAAGAATATGTAATCATTATCCTGATACACACCCAATCTAAAGATAGAAGTATTAAAAAGAAAATAAAAATGTGAAAACAATAGATCAAATTTACAAAATTGTTTTATTAAAAATACTTTTCTTGATAGAAAATTTAACATTAACAAATGAATTATTTTATTAATTTCTTGTTTTAGAAATTGCTCAAGTGAAAGTGTTTTGATATTTTGGGACTGTCAGGTGAGATGAAAAAAATGTAAGAATGTATATGAATAAAATATTATTTGTTCATAAAAACTTACAATATCCTGAGTGTTATCAAATTACACACAGACAAGGTTAAACTAAGAGATATCTTGGTACATCAACTAAAAAGTTACACAGATAAAAAGTAAAATATTTTATAAAAAGCATTAAGCTCATGGGTTTTTGATACCTCTTTCTGCCCTCACTATATCTTTTTAATTTAAAAACAGTCTGTACATAAGGAGCATTGAGATTACACCCAGGGCACACAATTTTGCATGTTTAAACAGCATGTCACACAACCATATGGCCTGTCATAATTTTTTACAACGGCATAATGTGTCAATGACTTCTTTTTGTTGTTGCTATGAATAATGTGTCTTCCTAATTGATTTTCCCTGTGTATCATCCCTTGGATCATCAGTAGTATTTTGGCAGTCGTTCACGAAGTCCAATTACTTCTTGTTCTCTGAAGATTGTGATCATCCATGTTCTTGTGATATATCCAATTAAAATATCACAGTAAACTGAGAAGAGTTTTGGACACATCCTAAATTATATATTCCTAAAAATGATCTATCTCTCATAATTGTACAACCAAAACAATAACAGCATAGAACAGCTGTTTTGAAGTTTAACACATTATAAGTTTAACATTTTGGTACAATGGGGCTTAAATTTAAGCAAGTTTAGCTGCCAGTCCACACCAGTTCCTTAAAATATAAAGTTAATTCAAAACACTCTCCCATTTTCACTTAAACCTTCAATATTATTCAATTAATAATTTTACGAGATTTACTGATGGTTAAAAATGGATTTTGTAATATCTCATATCTGTACACCAGTCGCAGCTTTTAGAAAGCATTATCATTATATTTCCTTGTATAGTTATGGTAGTAAATATTTTCATAATGAACCTAAAGCAAATTTGTACTAAAAATTTAATTTTTAGATTTTGTTTCTAGAGTTAAATTTAAAATATTGCTCTTGAGTTAGCAAATAATTGTAATCTTAGCCTTACATAAGCAGGGCAAGTAATATGCATTTTGATTTATTACTCCTAATTATGATGCCAGCTAAAGAAATTATATGAATAGGCCTTGATTCTGTGATTTAGCTAATCAGAGCTGCTAGACCAGATTAAGCCGATATAACCATCCTCCCAACTACATGCTATGCCTTACTGGCATTAAATACAATATAGTTTTGCACTTGGTTTTACTTTACTCGTGACGACAATAGGTAGAAATTGACTGTGGCATCTGTTTCTTCTTTCTCAGTTAATATTGCCTGAAACCTATCCTAATTAAAAATATGTATAGACCTTGTGTTGTGTAGGTGGTTTACTTCTACCTTAGTCATTTATCTTTGAACATACCAAGTGTTTTCCACACTTCTCTGGTCATTGGAATCTTCACATTACTAATACCCCATGATTTCAAAAAGACTCAACACAAACTATTGCTTTTTTATTGTTCTTGGAACTTGTATTTAAGGTATACATGTTAAACTTGTAGCTCTAATAGACTGTTAGTTTAGCAAACACAGGGAGATAGAATCATTTGGAGAAACATAAAAAGCTTCACAGAAATTCTCACAGTTTGAAGATCCACTCGCATGTTTTGTTCCTGTATGAAAGTTGTTTATCTGTCTCTAAGCTCGCACACAATTTGGGAACTACAACTTAAATCACAAAAATAATAAACTAGGATATCCCTTAATGGTTGCCCATTGGACCAGCAATTTTGACAGAAAGGAATTTCTTGTCAAATGCTACTGTAAAGTATGCATACTATAAAGATACAAAAGGATTAGCCTCTCTGGTTGTATTATTAAAATTAGGAAGAAATACAAGGTTGAGTCCATGTAATAAGACAGGTTTGTCTTCTGATTGTTTAGTCTTAGGATTCTTATATTTATTGTAATAAAACTAAATGTCCAATTTTTTTATCTCTCCACAGATGGTTACATGGAGAGATGAATGCTGGATGTTTTTACAATCGACTGCAGGTCCAGTCTACGAGTGGCAAACTCAGAATATTCTGGATCGTATTAAAAAACATTTGCGAAGGTCTTTGGCTAGTAGTTTGGGACAGTTATGGTAGGTAAATAATAATCTCATTTGGGAAACATATTTTTGCCAGTTGTCCAATTGCCAAAAATTACTTATAACAAAATACAAGAATTTGTATTCACTGCTTGGAAATTATACATAGCTAGATTATGTCATTAATTTTTTTTATTATGATATACACCTTTTTTATTTAACTGTGTGGCCAAACTGACAAGTACATTTAGCCTTTACCTAACAAATTATTAAGTTATGCTTTATATAGAGTGAGGCAATCACCAGCCGGTCCCACAATGTATAACGGACCCGAACTGAAAGAGGACAATCTACCTTCTTCATTATTAGTTATTTTTTATAATGCCCAAAATTACTAGCATTATTTTTATATAATTCTCTTTTAATAAGACTTTGAAGATGCCATCATGTTTTTATAGAATTGGTGGGGTTTATAATGTAAAATGCAGGTAAAAAGAGCTACATTGGAGGCCATATCAAGGTCAGTTCAAATTGCAGAATCACTGTAATAAGTTTATATATATATTATTGACACAGGTTCCATTACCCCAACCCATGATGTTAGGAAGATAGTGCTTTGATTTAATTTATGAGAGTGGAACTTGTACGTTACTTTTGCTTTGTTGCTACCAAGAACGGATTGAGGATTTGTCTGTATTTGCAATGTAGTTCCAAATTGTGGGATATAAGCAGTTCTCACTATAACAAAAAGCACTGCATGTTACTTAAAAGGTTAGTTTGTGACTGTTCCAAGCAAAACTACTTACTTTTTGCATTGAAACTATCGTAACTGTGACGCGTTTAACCACAAGGCCAGTTCCAGTTATGGGACAGAATCCACCTTTGGACATTTAAGCCTGTTGTGAAGGTCGGCAAATGTGATTGGCCATATGTTCATTTCTCCTACCACTGATCCTAATTGAATGTTTTGGACATCTCTTGAGTCACTGACAATTGTTTTTCCAAACTATTTTTGGAGAAAACAGTTATGTTGTTTTTTATTGGTTCTAGGTATTTTTTTACATGGTTTTTATAGTAAATTGATTTTTTTGTATTTAAAATATCCTGAAGGCGGTTAGTATGGATTCGTATTGCCAATAAATCCTGAAGATTTAAAAAGTTATTTTGAATTAAATAATTTTTTTTTTTTTTTTTTTTTTAACGTAAAATAATAATAATACTAATAATAATGATTTTAATTTCTTCAAAATACATTATCAGGAATTGTACCAGGAAACCATGATTTAACATCCAATATTACCGATAATTATTAACTAATGTACAAATAGACAATACAAATATAAATAATAAATACGTTTCTCAATAGAGGAAAATAACTAACCCTCCAAGGCAAAGCCTGTGTGGAGGAAATTAGAACACTAAAATTTTTCCTAGAGTGATGGCTAAAATCTGTCTATTTATAACCATAAAATATATAGATCCAAACTGTTAACTACTATATGTATAATACATTAACAAATAATACTTAAATTCTCACAAAAGTTGTTTTACTAGTGGAGAAAATTAGGAGCCTTATAAGTTTCATATAATACAATTTAATTATGCAATAAGCCAACAAAAAGCATAAAATATTACAGAAAAAGAAAAGAATCTCAACAGCAATTTTAAAATAATTGGATATTACTTAAAAGATTTTTCTTCTTGAAACACTTAAAAACATAAACACTACAAAGAAGGAAAATACAAAAAGTTTCCTTGAAATTTCCACATTACAATTTCGTTATGACATACACAAAAACCGGAAACAAAAAATCCAAACATTGGCAACTTATTGAGAATTTGGCAATTGCTGTACATATAGCGCCAACCGCAACCCTAACGCATCGGAATCTAAGTTTAATTAATTTCTATTACAACTTAAATACATGGAAAAAACACATGGTAATAATCGACACAAGCCAGCTGAACATCATAACCGAACCAATTTAACTATTTACTAGCAAAATAGTAAAAATAAAAAGCTATGTTACCATTTTCTTAGCTATTTTAACAAGTAAGTCAATTCAATCAATATTTTTCTATGTCGTTAAAAGCCCAAGACCTCAATCTAGAATTGAAGAAGGTTAAAGAAGTTGGCATTACGAATTGAAATGGGGTAAATTGGTTAAAAATTCCCTTGGAGCTAGGAAGCTATAAGTTTTTAGTAAAAATAGGTTATTAAGCTGGTCTAGGCACATACACATCTCTTGCATTACGTAATTTCTGTCTTATACACATTACAAGTGCGTAATTGTTTCTACTACGATTAAAAAAAGTCAACCTTACCTTAGTACTTTATAAACATACATATGTCCTCAAGGGGTAAAATTTTTTAATTTGGGACAAAATAATAACGGACAAAGGTCGGAATTCTGTTTTGTTTTATTTTGCAAAATTAGTCTGATGAAATTAGTTTTTGAGACATAAAATAAATGTTTTAGTACTTGTTACAATAAGCTTCCCCCCCAGCAAGAGATTCCGGTACTCTTATCGGCCTGTGTTGTACCAATGAAAAAATTACAACATTCTCATATAGATCATCATTACATATATGTTCTTAGGAAAAAGAAAAGCCGCAGGACATTATTAAGTTTTTGTTTTAGATTAAAAATATGGGGTTTTCCATGTTAGTTTCTGAAATCCAAAAAGTTAAGACCTAAATACTTGATACATACTCTCTGCCAGGTTTTATACCTCTTAACACAGTTAGTGCTGCACTCGTTCTAACCCAGCTGCAAATACAAGCAATGCATATTTTTGAAATAATTTTAATTGAAAATCTACTTCCCCCCGTAAATTAAAATATTTATGTAATTTGTTTTCGTTAGGACTTAAAACCAAATTGTATTTTTGTAAACCAACCATTGAATAGCTTTGCATATCTAAAATTAATTATTTTCTCTGAATATCACTTCCTACTTATCATCAATGTAACATAAAGCAGTAATCATCTGCAAATGATGTGACTTGTCCATGAAAATTCTGCATTACAAAGGTCATTTATATATATCAAGAAGAGAACTGCCCCTAACACCGATCCCTTGTGGATACACCGTATTTAATTTTGCCCATTTCACTAAATACCCAACCATTTATTTCTGGACACACTGTTTTTCTATTTGATATATATACTCTCAAACCATTTAATAAATCAACTCCCCTTAAAACCACAATTGTATAGTTTAGTTTAAGCTAATCAAAATTTGGTGAATCCCACCATGTCAAAAAGCCTTTGTGATATCTAGGAAAAGACCACAGACTTTGTTTTCTCATCATTAATAAACCCTTTCTGAGACTTTTCTCCATATAATTTATAAAAGCGCACTTTCAGTATCCATGCTCTTGTCGAAAACCCAAATTAGATTATCACTGAAAAATTTAATTTTTTCACGGAAACCGGATCAATTGCTTCTTCATTAATTTTTCAATTTGTAATTCCCATTTGGAAAATGATGATAATAAAGATATTGGCCTCTGTAGTTTTCCACTTATCAGTTTGGAATCTTTCTTGTGAATTGGAATTACAAAAAACTGCTTTCCCTTCATTTTATACTGGAAAACACGCCCGTTTCAAAACTTAGGTTAATTATGTAGTACTAATACATGAATTAATTTTGTTAGAATATCTTTTTAATTATTCTGTGAGCTAACTTCCAGCTCTATTCCTGGCGTTCCGGTTTTTTAGGGAGGAGCGAGATTTATTGCCATTATATACATTCTTGTGTCTAAGAACCGGGATATTTTTTAAGAAACATTGATCGAGTTTGGGAGATCTCTCTGTAATAAATAGTTTTTTCAAATTCATAGTATAAAAATTGTGAGGCTTATAATTGTGTTTTGTACTAAGCTTATCAGCAAACCGATTAAAAAATAGTTTATTAAACTCATTAGCGACGACATACTGGATCATTTTTCATATGGTCGTTGTTTAATATTTAACGCAATGTTGGGAAATTAGTGGATGGGATTTTTGTCCAGTGATTTCATTTAAATACTTTCCACGTCGTCTCTAAAGAGTTACCTATTGTTTGTTTTCAAAATACAGGTCGGCGAATTAATCAATTAATCTTTATAGTCAATCGAATATCTAACTGTAGCTTGTTTCGTATATTCTTTGGAAATTTCGTTTTAAGTAATTCATTATCAGGTTTCCTTGTTAAGCCTTTTAAGTAAATGGTTTCATTATTTTAATACGCCTACACAAGTTAGAATTATCGATCCACGGTTTTTAGTTTAAACTATTTTTAGTGTTTTTATTTTTAATTAAATCTTTGCTTTTTATTCAATATATCTTGCAATAATAACTATATAAATGTGTCCCAATGCATTTGATAGCGTTCCTGTTTCATTTAAATATACTGCACTCCAGTCAGCTTTATCAAGCAATGAATTTAGATAGTTATGGATTTTAACGCGATAAGAAGGAGTTGGCCAGTTGTGCGACCTTGACCGAATTATCCCTTCTCTCACACGCTACCCAAACAATGCTGATAAACAATGATCATTGTATCGGCACAGTCAAATCACAAGCTGCTTCGACTGTAACTATTTATTTTTGTTTCTTTATTCTAACAAGTAAGTGATCAAGTGCATGGTTTTGTGACTTAATCTTGTGAGATTCTTGTAGGAATATTTACTAAAGATTCTAATCCATTACAAGCTAAGGTAATTTTATTATTCTTCAATTATTACTACTATCATAAATAAAGATTATAAGAGATAATACAACAAAACAAAATAGTGATTTGGGAGAATGAGGTATAATTCGTCATAATCCAGAATAAAGTTATTCTGTCTGTAAGATATAAATTAAAATAAATTTTAATTGTGTTAAAATCTTATTGTATAAGACTAAATGGTACAATATTTATATTCAGTATAGTTTTTGTAACATTGGAATTTTTATGTTAGTGCCAATACACCTGAACCACATGTCACTGTAATTGAGCAGATGCCACAGCCATAACAGTTGCAGGGTGAAGTAGACTACCCCTCCGTGATGAGGAAAATGAATTGAAGTGAAATGGATTTTCAATTTATAAGGAGCTTCTTATCATGCTTGCCACATCATCATTTTGTTTATCTGCAATATTCTGATAGCATTAGGTTTTTTTATTTGTGCTTCACATTAAATGTTTAATTTGTTCCAGAATCAGTAAACAAGAGCTACTACAGTGAAGATGATCTGTCATCAGTACCAGAGCCTGGACACTTGTAAGTGAGATAAGTCGAAGTCTAATTATTGTAATACTGATTTACTTGGTATTATTTAACATACTTGACATTATATGATAAAAAATTTGTGTTAGAGCTGTTTTAAGGATTGCTATTGCTCTGGACACATAATATATTGACATCTTTTTCCTTTGTGCATGTACTGAGATATACACTAATACATTATAAAATAGGGATTCTCAACCTTTTTGAACCTATGGCCCACTTTTTGTGTAGGAAATTTTGAAGACCCTCGACCGTAAATCATAATTGGGGTGGGAGTCTAAGCGTTCAACACTACTAAATAAATGGGCTTGAATCCTGTAAAAATGCTATGGTTTCATTTTATGTTATTTCCTCATTAAATATTGGATAAAAACTAAATTTATTCCTCTACCTTATAAAAGTATGACAGTAAAACCGATAATACGAAACGCATGATCCCCACCCGGCCGTGAAACCGGGAATAAGCCGTAAATTTTGTTCACCATGGAAAAGCCTTAATTAAACTGTGAATTTAATGTTACAAACCATGAAAATCTCTACAACTTGCAATTAAAAGAATCAACGTGTGTCATGCCATGACTTTTTTGTAAGGCCTGGTTTATACGTGAGCGAGAATCACGCAAGCCTAATCACGGCGATCAGTCTTGGCGCTATTTACTAGTGTACCAGATTAAATGGAGCGGTTTACTTGAGCAAGCGCAGGATGGCAGACCGCTGCGTGTAGGAGCGACAATCGTAAACAACTGCCACTACCAGATGGCAGCCGACAGCGGCTTAAATGGGACTACGATTCTACTTGGCTGCACAAGTAATTAATTTCCTGTTTTTAGTTTTAAAAACATGTCCATTTCTATTTAGTAATTTTTTACATTTTAGTGTTGCGTTATTAGTTATGATATCTAACATTTTATCCTGTAATATTTATTTTAGCGGACAATTAATAAAACCTAATAATATTTATTGCTACAAAACATTAATAATTGTGATATCCAAGATGGTCAAATTGCTAATAATTTCTTCTACAAACAGTTATACGTCAAACATATTGTAGACATTCATATTACAATAGAAGAGTGGAGTGTCCCCGCCTACTATCAGCGATCAACTGGTCAGCTCCTATGAACTCTTCCAATTCTCCACACATATGTACTATGTCGGCTGTGATCCTGTAGTAGTGGGCGGGTTATTTGTGAATTCGTTGTGTACTCGCACATTGCGGTCGGGCTGTGATTGGCCAGGTTGAGCAACTCGTTCGTGTGAACTGCGTCCAAAAATGTGATTCAGTAACAAACTGAGGCGTCGGTTTTCTCACAAAAAGCTAAAAAATGGCTTGAACTCTTTTTTTCGGCCCAACTGCCCTACCACTGTTTGGACTTATGGTGTTGGAATGTGGGGTGAGCCATTCAGTGCTTTCAAACGGGAAATACTCCGATTTCAGTGCTTAGCGCCGAAAAACATGCCTCAAGTGGCCGAGTAGAATGTCTGTGCAGTGGTCCTAGGCCACATGCAACGCACACTCATGGCGCTTGGCGCTAGGTAAAACTGAAATCGGCCACTCCGTGTCAAAAAACTCAATCTTTTTACTAATTTTATTATTCATAATGTTTATAAAAACTATTGACCGAGTGAAAATTACTATTTTTGTATACCGTATAACCCTGCGGTAACATGGGAGACACAAGTTTAAAATATAATATTGTGGTTTTATAAAGGCCTGCGGATGATACAATCAGCCTGTGCTGTTTACCTTGTGGGAATATTTTATGAAACACAGAGCGTCCGATGACTTGGTCCCTGTCCCCATCCAACATTAAGTTTCTTACCCTCCCTTGAGTTATTTTTTGCTGTGTTTGGAGTTTAGTTCAACGTTATAATGAGATAACATTTTTAAAAAGAAAATGCTTTTTGTTTAATACCCAAGGCAGGTGTTAAACATAAGAAAAAATCCACAGAAATACAAGTTTTTTATTATGAAGTTTGGTTCGCGTCCCTTGGAAATAATAAGCCGGCCAGTGTGTTGTGTGTGGTGAAGTTACTGTCCTTTATACTCAAAGATACCATCAGAAATGCTATGTCCATTCTGGAAACCAAAACATTGTGGGACTCAAGGATTAAACCTGTTATAGCTTTTTTTAAAACAAAAACGTCAGGCTCTGGAAGAATCAAAATAGGACAATTTTTACTAAGATAAGTACTACTTTATGAAAATGATCCTTCATGCTTCATATGAATGTACGCATTTAAAAATTGAGCCTCAAAGAGCCAAACCTCGTGACAATAGCACGAAGAAATTGACTACTGCCTTCCTGCTACGATGGTTTCACAAGTGAAGTTCCTAAGAAGGCTTTAATGTTAAAAAAAAACAGCCCACTGTCAAATGACTTTGTGTAACGACAAAGAATGTCTGATATGGCTGAAAAGGTTAAGGGACCAATTAAGAGACGAGGACAGACAAAACAAAAGGTGAGTTTTATCACAGCAAATTGACAAAATCGACTGGACCATTGGCTATTGTTCTCAATGATGGTTGTGTTTCGTCTGAGATGAAACGGGTGCAGGCATTAAAGAGAACATTCTATTTTGCAAACCACTTCCCTAACACACAACAGAAGAATGCATGTGATGATTAATCTGTTCATGAAAGTTACCCTTTAAAATCGATTGGGGAATATGTGTTTCAATATGCAGTGATGGTGCTCCTGCCTCTCACTGGTAAATACATTGGACTGTTTGCAAGATTAAAATGTGCCACAACACCCTTACTTAATTAACTTACATGACTAGAAATTAGCACTTTTTACTTTTCCCATGCTTAAAGACCTATCTTCCATTTAAAGGTTTATCAATTTATTTATAGAAATATTTAGTTTAATCAATATAAAATAACTTAAACCCGAGAAAACCGTTACACTTACATATATACTATGTTATCTTACAAAATTTGTACCCAATTGTTATGAAACAACTTAGCTTTTTTTCTGCGACAATCGTTTCATGACCCCTGACGTGGCCGTTTGAATGATACTTAGGTTTTAAAAAATATATATTAGAATTCAAAATTCCAAGAATCAGGAATTTATTTTACAAAATTTGGAATTGGATTTGAGATTTAAAAATTCTGGATTCACCCATCACTAATTGTTAGCTTCTGTTATAATGCTATGTAGTTAGAACGCACATATTAGTTGCAGCTGGAAAGTAAGTCACGTAATTTATTATATAAATAAACTTTTCTTATTAATCAATATTAAGTTTGTAAATTAGGATATATTATGGTAATCCCTGTATTAATAAGTTTTTGCATACTTACGGTAGTCGTGGTCACATTTAGCTGGGTTAATCGAACTTTAGTATCAGTGTCATTAACAGGGCTATTGGAGATAAGAATAGCACTAAAAATAGTATATTTATAATGTTTATTAGTTATTTTTTTTATTTTATTCTCATCTAACTTCTAATGAAGTACATAATTTTATTTTCAGACTATTACCTGTGTTTTACTAGTTAGAATTCCTTTTTTACGGTTATTTTGTAGCAGAAAATCCGTGAGTGATTTACTCAAATGAACATAGTCAAATCACTGCAAATTTGACAATTCCTGAAAGATTATACCCTTGTGGTTCTTGACATTACCTTTACTACAAAATGACTGTAATGATTTGCTTTGTTAGTCTAAAAGAGATTTTTACATACATAAATCTTCTTACTATTATTATTACTGTAATAAAAACTATTCTCTAAACAAAATTATTTGACTTAAATTTGATATGAAAATTGTCTTATATGTTCAATACTAATTTTACTTATTGTGGATGGCTGAGGTCATTCTGTGGGTCAGAGCTGTACCTAAAAATTGACCTGGTTATTAGCTGAACCATGCTAGGTTTGAATTAAATGTTTCCTACTTTACTCTTTGTACATTCACTTCCTTGCCATTCTATAAAAAAAGGTTTACGCTGCACGATAAGGTTTATTGCATATACACCTTTGTTGTTGAGACTTGGAAAAGTAGTGTGTGTCTACATAACAGATCAGGTGGCAATCTTTGAATGTAATTACAAGTATCCTCACAAATGTTAGACTGTAAACCGTTGCTCGATGTTTAACCACTTGGAGCAATGATATTTACTGATACTCGTTCTTTAAAGTTGATTACATTATAATTATCAATATTGGTTTCAGATGAAAATACTAACATATCAGCAATACCTTGATTTATTTGTAATCACTCGTTAGCTCAACTTCCAACTTGTACTTCAGCCTCTAGGGTCAAAGGGTTTGGAAATACTGTTACAATGTGTAACTGTTTAATCTGTGTAATGTTGTGTACAGGGAGTCTGTCTTTACTGGTGATGATGAAGAGAACTGGGAAGTTGACTCGAGTTCCCAGCAACGATTATTTTGATCCAAGTAGTGAGTATTAAACATATTATTATTTTTTTTTTATCAATGTTTACACTAACAAACTCAACTGACTTACAATAAAAATTTAAAATAATTATTAAGAAGCTTTTTATTGTCTCAAAATTATTTGATATTCTGTCATCTATTTCACTAATTATATTTTAACTATTCACTATCCATCCGAAAACGTGTTATTCATTCAGTGTCAAATTTCACTATTTCCACTCTCACTCCCTTAATAGAAAAAATTTCAGAAAAGCTTGCATGCTCTTCAGCTGACCGTTCCTGTCACTCTAAAAAGAATTTAATAAATTCTAGTCTAGTCAATAACTTGAGATTCTAGAATATAAAAAATCAGGGAACAGCCAAGGATGCGTCCATACCGAGACAATCATTCTGAAGAAAAATGCTGTAATATCCACAAAATGTAGGTCTATTGTACATATTTAGTGGGCATATCGAGGGATATATTACAAATCATAAAAAAAAAGTAAATCAGGGTGGTAAACGTATTTATAATATCAGGGTTTTTAAGTAACTGGGAATAGTGAAGGAGTTTTAACAATATAGAGAAAGTCATAGAAAAGTCAGGGAATTTCATGATAGATCAGGAATGTTGTCTGGTTATTCTTGCAAAGTATTTACTAGTCCCAGAAAAGTCGCACTCTTTGCCACTAAAAGGTTTCTGTTTAAAATTTTAAGTTTTTTATGGCATTTTGATAACGTGTCAAAGCCAAATCTTAACTAAGATTTGGGATTTGGCAACCAAATCTGCGGAGATTCTCCCTGATCGGTTGTGTACAATTTATCAATTGTTACCACGTTTTTGTCATTACTTAGTGTTTAAAAAATTGTAGATAATCACAATAACGAATTGTCTTGAGTTTTAAAAATAATATTTGACTTGCAGTTAGTACTTTCTATATTTAAGTTCGTGGACCATCAAATGTCCACTGCAAATATTTCCAAACAAAAGCTAATCAGCATAAACGCAATTTACTGATCATGATAACGTAATTTTGTTGTCCTTTGTGTATAAAAGTACGTAGATAAATAACCTAATCAACAAATTATCCTAGTTCAGTAAACCATATTTTGCTTGCAGTTTTGTATTTATGTACATGAATCATCAAGAGTCGGATAGGCCATTCGCACGATGTATATTCGGCTGACGACAGCTGATATTCCTCAAAACTTTGTTCCTCTTCACAAGACCTTTAGAATAATGTACAACGTTGTGCATGTTGCTATTTAAACATTTTGACTTATATGAATTTTTAATTTTTTAAAATTTGAGTTGGGGGGTCAACACCAAAATACGCTTTAAAAGTAGTCATGTGGAGCTGATCAGAATGATGCTGAGTTTTATCATGAACAAGAAATCGTAATCAGAATAAACAATACTCAAACAGATAAAACATACAGGATGTTCTGTAAATTTTAACATAAAAAAACCTGTGGCCATTTAAAAATGGATTAGATAAGTAAATTCTGTTTTTTTCAATGAGTTCTGTTTAACAAAGACCTTTAAAATTATGTATGGTTTGCCCTATGCTTACATTTTAAAAGTTTTAGATTCAAACACTCGACTCTTAATTTTGGAACATCCTGTACATAGATTTGGATGAACATATTTTCAATAGACTCCCCATGGGCGTTTTATGGGGAAAGCACTTAGTTTTATGACAATACACCAAAACCCGTTCTCCGCTATCATACTGAACGGTGGTATGCCTATGTATATATAAGTAGATATGAATATGGCGGTTCTAGCGCACTTTTGGGACAGACAGAAAATCAAGGGAAAATACTGTTTAAAGGACAATAAACGAATCTGTAAAATCAAACAGTAAGGGGTTCCTAGACCACTTTTGGGACAGACAGAAAATCAAGGGAAAATACTGTTTAAAGGACAATAAACGAATCTAATAAAATCTAACAGGAAAGCACGAATGTTAAATAACCGAATCTTTAGCTGTTTTTACTGTTCAATGTTTGCTTCTACATTTATAAGCTGTTTTAATGAAAAAATCCAGAAATCTTAATAAAAAATCTTTATTCTACAAAGTTAATTGTAACACAGTCTTTATCTTTAATAGTCTTTTTTCCAGTAACAATCAAGTGTAATTTTCTCATTTTGTTTAATTCTTTAATCTTTTTCTCATCCAAAAACAGTCAAAAAATCTGTTCGGTAAGTGTACTTTACAATCTTCCAACTCGGCAATTATTGTAAACCCGAATTTATCTTTCATTTTCTCCAAATTCAAGATTCTATATCTCTTTTTTACTTCCAATTCCACTAATTTCTTATATTCTTTGAATCTTAGTTCACCAACCTTATTCAACTCTTGTAACAGCTGCCGCCATTTATTATAGAAAAATCTTTTAACTAAATTTAGTTAAAAGATTTTTCTATAACAAATAGAACAATCTGAAAACATTTTGACCAGAAATTGTGCTGATTTGTGTCAAAAATCACTACTTCTCAAAATTTAATTTTATCAAATTTTTGCTCTTTAAATAGAACAATCTGAAAACATTTGACCAGAAATTGTGCTGATTTGTGTCAAAAATCACTACTTCTCAAAATTTAATTTTACAAATTTTTGCTCTTTAAATAGAACAATCTGAAAACATTTGACCAGAAATTGTGCTGATTTGTGGTCAAAAATCACTACTTCTCAAAATTTAATTTTACAAATTTTTGCTCTTTAAATAGAACAATCTGAAAACATTTTGACCAGAAATTGTGCTGATTTGTGTCAAAAAATCACTACTTCTCAAAATTTTAGTTTACAAATTTTTTGCCTCTTTAAATATGGAGCGGAAAAAGATAGAGTGCCCATACTGCAAAAAAAGACATTTTTGAACATCACTATACTCGTCATTACAATTCGAAAAAATCATTTGAAGAACAAAGAAATTTATAATAAAGAACTAAATTATTTGAGGACTTGGGCTAAAGAAAATCAAATTGCCGATCACCAAAACATGTATAATATAGAAAAATTGCGTGAATTAAAGAAAAGCTTTAAGGAAGATAAAAAAGATCTCAATCTATTTAATGATGAAAAAATTCAATCAATCGCTGAAAAATTGTCCTTAGAAACAAAACGATAAAACTAAGTCTGAAATGATCGAAGAAATTGACAAAAAAACTCTTAACGAAAAACCTAAAAATATCATTGATGTAGAAGTTTTATCCTCAATACACGGTCTTTTCAAGCAATACATTTTAACGAATTTAAACGATAAGTTCATGTTAATTTACAAATATCTATCAATTATGAGGCCAGAGATTAAAAGTTTAATAGAAAAAATTTCAAGAAACCGTTAAAAATATGAAAGGTTATTTATCTTTAGAATGCGAATACGAAACGAACTTTAGTGAACGGTGAACACAAACTTGTCCTATGTATTTTACTATAAAAGCGGATGAAATCTTCGATGTGAACGACTTTATTACTAAGCAATTTAATAAATTAACACATCGAGAACAGACAAATCATCCAAATAAGGGTTCTGGATGGACATTTAAAAGCTGGCAAACAACTAGTTTTGAGCCTTAACAATCACGAAATGATGAACGCAGGATCATATATCGATTTGCCAAAGAAAATCAAAGATAAAAAAGCTTTGTATAAATATCAAAAATAAAGATGATTATTTTGATAATTTATTTTTTCTATCCGATGTGCTATTGAAAAACCCGAAAGAGACTGCGAAAGATCAAAAAACAATATGAAAAATTTGTAAATGACGAGATATTTTCAGGTTTCGAGTATCCAATGTCCTTAAAAGATATACAATTATTTGAGAAACGAAGTTACAATTCCAAGTACAAATATCCAAAAATGTCTATCAATGTTTACAGTTTTGATGAAAAAATTAACATTGTTCCGTTACAAATTTCAGAAAAAATATGACGCTGAATTAAACATTGATTTATTGTATGTTAAACAAGATGATAAATCTCATTATGTTTTGATAACCGATTTAAATAAGGCTTGTTTCTTCTCAGTTATCTAAGCATGAGCACAAAAAGTTTCTTTGTAGAAGATGTTTAAGGCCATTTCTACAAATCTGGAGATTTAACAGATCATTTAGAAATTTGCAAGCAACATGAAGTTTGTAAGCCAATTATGCCGTTTCCAGGTCAAACAACAACATTTACTAATTATCAAAAGAAATTTTCTCATCCTTACGTTATTTATATGGATTTTGAAAGCATATTAGAGAAGATTCCCACATGCAAAAACAATCCACAAAGATCGACTACAACCAAGATTCAGAAGCACATTCCTTATGGTTTTACTCTATATTTAGTTTCGAATGTGACCAATCGTATGTACAAGCCGATATGTTATCGAGCAAAAAATGAAGAAGATTTGCCAAATGTTCCTGCAAAATTGTTTGAAGAACTCAATAAAATATCAAAAATACATAGCTACAAAATATAATTCTAAGAACAAAAAACCTATGAAATTGACTGAAGAAGAAAGAAATTTCATACCAAAATGCAAAACGTTTGTCATATTTGCGAATGGTCTGCTTATGATGTTGGGTCAATTCAGTATGGTTTTACTCCTGATATTTGGAAAGATAAGAGTTATAATAAAGTGAGAGATCATTGTCATTTAACCGGCAAGTTTTCGAGGCGCAGCTCATTCATGTTGTAATCTGAATTTGAAATTTCCCCAGAACATCCCAGTTTTTCTGTCATAATATGTCAAATTACGATACGCATTTGTACATAAAAGAATTGGCAAAACAATACGGTAATTGTTGATTTGATCGCAAACACAGATGAAAAATATATAAATTATTCAGTAAATTCTGGATACGGGTATGAATTTGATGGTGACAAACCTAGAAAGTTCATCAAGTTTTCGTTTGTAGACATGTTCAGATTCATGGCCTCGTCTATAGAAAAGTTAGCTAAAAATCTAAAGGAAAGAAGACTTCAAACATACAAATCATTTTATACAAGATGGACTGAATGAGATAATAGAAAGACAACCAAATGACGAAGAAGAAATCTTTAAAATTCTATCTGGGAAAGGTATATTTCCTTACGAATTTATCGATAAGTAAATTGAAAAACTTGATTACACAGAAGAGCTGAAAATTCAAGATTTCTATTCACTTTTGACAGATGAGAGCATATCTGAGAAAGATTTTCAACACTACTTAAATGTTTGGAACAAATTAAAAGAGAAAAATCTAGGAAATTACTCTGATCTCTATAACATTCAAGATGTTTTATTGCTCGCTGATATCTTTGAAAATTTTAGGAATATTTGTTTGAATTGCTATAAGCTTGATCCAGCACACTATCTGACTGCTCCTAGTCTTGCTTGGGATGCTATGTTAAAATTAACTAAAATCGAGCTTCAAACTGATACACGATTACGATATGTATTTGATGATCGAAAAAGGTATTCGCGGAGGCATTTCTCAGTGTATTAAACGATATGTGAAAGCAAATAACAAATATTTAAAATATTTTGATAAGACAAAGCCCGAAAACTATTTACTCTATCTCCGATGCAAAACAAACCTTTATGGGTATGGCCTAATGCAAAAACTGTCGTTTAGTGATATCAAGTGGATGGATCCAAAAACGTATACAAAAGAAGAGTGGCAAGAAGACAATTTTAGAACTCACTGGCGACGAAGATTATGGCTATATTCTCGAAGTCGATCTTGGATATCCAACAAATTTACACGAACATCACAAAGGATTTACCTCTTGCTCCAGAGCATTTTAAAAACAAACTTTGCACAACTCTACTGGATAAAAACTGAATACGTTGTTCATTCGAGAAATTTGAAGTTCTATTTGGAACAAGGTATGATTTTGAAACATGTGAATAGAGTTATTGCATTCGATCAGAAGCCTTTTATGAAAGAGTACATTGATTTTAATACTAATATGAGGACCAAAGCTACAAGTGACTTTGAGAAGGATTTTTTATAAGCTGATGAACAACTCAGTTTTTGGAAAATCGATGGAAAATGTAAGAAATAGATGTGATATTAAACTAGGAAACGAAGAATTTTCAATGAAACAAGCTAAGAAAACGAATTTTCAAATGTTTCAATATCTTTGACGACAACTGTATAGCGAGTCACATGTACAAACAAAAGGTTAAATTTAACAAACCGATTTTACATAGGATTTTCAGTTCTCGACCTCTCAAAATTGCTAATGTACGAGTTTTATTACAACAAATTAAAGAAGTTTGATCCAGATTTGAATCTGTGTTACATGGATACAGACAGTTATTTCCTAGAATTGAAACGAGATCCCTTTAAAATTATTAAAGAAAATATAGATGATTTCGATACGGAGCGACTATCCAAAAGATCACGAATGTTTCACTACTAAAAATAAGAAGGTAATAGGGAAATTCAAAGACGAATTGAACGGCGAGATATTAGAAGAATTTTGTGGATTGAGATCAAAGATGTACTCGTACAAATATCTAGACAAAAATCCAGTAAGATGTAAAGGAATTAAGAGAAGCGTTGTAAATAAAACAATAAATATCGAAAACTTGAAGAGATGTTTGTTCGGAAGATAAAGAAGAATTTAGGGAGATGACAGTAATCAAAAGCTATAAACATGAGTTGTACACTGTTACCATAAACAAGCTGGCACTGAACGCTAAAGATGATAAGAGAATTGTCCTAGAAAATAAGATCGATACAGTACCGTATGGCTATAAAAATGAAGCAAAATCTGATATATTAGACGAATTAAATAAACTTGGAAACTTTGATATGTAAATGGAAGATGATTTAATTCACTGTCACAAGTGGTAAAAAGAAAACGAAAAATATAGATTCAAAAATCGTTCAAACTCAAAATGGATTGTATAGAATTGCCTGCAAAAATGTTCAAAATGTAAAGACAAATAAGAGTAAATTTATAAAGAATCCTTATGAAAAAACAAGTAAAGAAAGAATTGAAGACTAAAGATGAGATAGAGATTGAAGCTCGAGAAATTCATGCACCAGTACGAAAAAAGTTTAAAAAGAGAAAAATTATAACATTAGGAATTGACGATTTATGGGCAAGCAGATTTAGTTTATAATGTCTAACTATTCAGATCAAAATGATGGATTTAAGTATATGTTAAAATGTTATTGATACTTTCTCAAATATGCTTGGTCAAGAGCTATCAAAAGAAAAAACGGTAAAGATGTTTCAAAAGCCTTCGAAGATATAGTAAAAGACGCGATAAAGATCAATCACAAACCGCCAAATCTACTTCATACAGATAAGGGTTTAGAGTTTAAAAATAAAGAATTTAACGAAGTTTTGAGAAAATACAACATTAAGATTTATCATACTGAAAACGAAGAGAAATCAAGTATTGTAGAGAGATATAACAGAACTCAAAATGAGAGAATGAAAGTAATTTTTGAGATTAATAAAAACTTTAAATGGATCGATATTCTTCAAAAAATCGTAAACAATTATAACGATACAGTTCACAGCACAATCAAAATGAAACCGAAAGACGTAGATAAGGATGCAGAAAAGGAGTTTTTTAGAGACCGTTTTCAAGTATGTTCCACCTGAAATTCCACACGAAAACTAAATTTAAAGTCAATGATCATGTAAGAATTGTTAGTAAAAAACAAACATTTTCGAACAAATATAAGAAACAATTGGTCAAGAGAAATCTTTGTGATTTATCAAATTAATAACACAGATCCTGTAACTTATAGTATAAAAGATTTAAATAATGAAGAAAATAACCGGAAAGTTTTATGAATATGAATTGAGAAAGTCAAAGATTTTTTTCTATATAAATGGGAGGCCCAAAAGAAATGTTCAATGTGCAAAGAATTAAAAGGTTTTGAAGAATTTTTATAAAGATAAGAGTAGAAAAGATGGAATTATTTATAATTGTAAAGATTGTTATAGGAAGTATCATAAAGAGCTGTATGATAAAAATAGAAAAAATTAACTTTGGAAGAGAAAGAATGTCTTAAATGTAAAGAAACTAAAAACATTTCAGAGTTTAATAGTGATTCACTATAGTAGAGATAAGAAAGACTCATATTGTAAAGATTGTGTAAAGAAGAATCACCATAGATTATATTATGAAGATACTCAATGTGAATGTGGAAGAACTATAAAATGGTTAAATAATTATCAAAAACATTTACAAACAAAAATATCATAATTCAAGAGTTTAAACATTTTCATCGTGTAATAATTTGTTCTATATAAATGGAGTCTCAAAAGAAATGTACAAAGTGTCAAGAAGAGAATAGAAAAGACTGTTATTGTAAGGAATTATATGATAAAAATGAAACAAATTAACTTTAGAAGAGAAAAAGTGTTACTTTTGTAAAGAAATTAAAAATATTTCTGAATTTAATAACTGGCAGTATAGTAAAGATAGAAAAGATGCTTTTTGCAAAGATTGTGCTAAAAAAATTTTCAGCGAAAGTTATAAAAACGAAATGCCTTGTGAATATGAAAAAAAGATTTTACAATGGTTACCTAGTTATGCTAAACATTTACAAACAAAATATAATAAATCGAGAGTTTTTAGTAAAATTTAGAAACATTTTCATCGTGTAATTTAGACTATTCTATAAATCAGTCGAGATTCTGCCATATTTGTAGTAAAATGATTTCCGTTGTATAAAATATTTCAAAGATTCTTTCATTTGGTTGTAGAGATTTATACTATTTGGATCTCCATGTCTTAATAAAATTTCCATTTCTGGGTAATCAATTTCAAGTTCTTTCAATCTTTTCGGTATTTCTCGTTTCTGAGCTCTGATAACGTAATAAGGCCATTCCCACATGTGATTCTTCTTAATTAACACAAAAACATGGTGTTTTTTCTTATCAAAATCTTTACAAACAAGATCTGGTTTCATTAAGTCAATTTTTACACTTTGTTTTGCAATTATTTCCGTTTTGATTTCATCTTTAATTTGCAAGTGCTTAACTTTGTCCTCTAAATATTTAATCTTGTTTTCAAGTTTGTACACACCAAATTTACGAATGCTTTGGTAAAACATCTCTCGTAACCCATTGTTGAAAGCTTTTTGCTTCTATTTTATGAGATCTTAAAATTAACGAATAAAGTCCTGATTCATTAATGAAAATAGTATCTTTGTGAATATTTGCGAGGTGGCCCTCGAGGGCTACCTTATCTTTTAGATAAAAGTATTGAGATTTGTCACCTTCATCGACATTATTTCTAATCGCTTTTTCTGTATTGTTATATTCCAATATTTCTGCAACATCTTTAGCCTTAAACCAAAATTCATTATTTTCGTCAACAATTGTTAAAAATTTCTTTATTATTGAATTTTAGTTGATTATTTCTTAGATCTATGACTGGACTCCATTTAGATAGAAAAAATTTAACAAGCAATTATTATTTTGAGTTTAAAGGTCGAAAATAGTGTCTGGATGTAATTTTTGTAAGAGTCGCGATTCGATACCCTTGAAAATGTATATCTTCTAGTCTTTTCTTGAAAATTTGAAGGTAAGCTATTCAATAGCTCCCCTTGATTCCATCATTCTTTCGACAATCTTAAATATATTGTTGTTTTACTCTCATTATTTAATAAATTTCCCTCAGAGTCTTGTATAGTTAGAACGATTTTTTGAATTCTTTTAATATTTTTTCTAATTGGAAATATAATCGATTTCATTTGGTTTTTCACTGATTTTTGATCCATAAGCAACATTTGGGAAAAATGTGTACAAAATTTCAGATTCTTTGTGTAAGTGTTCGGTATGATTTTCAAAACTAGGTTCAACGAGATTGCAGTGCACTTCAATTACATCGAACGGTCTAAATTTTGGCGTTTTATTTCCTAAATATACCTGATTTGGCTCAATAGTTTCTTGAAACAAACCTAACAAATCTACAATAATTGCTGAAAACATTATTCTTACTGGTGATTTTATTTGAATTTTATTAGAGAGATAATTTTTTTGCATTTCAAACTTGTTTTCGTCAAAGTTTAAAGATTTTATCTGATTGTTTGAATGTTTTCAGATAATTTTTAAGGGAATTTTTTATTTGATCGAAAGTATAATATCCTTTGTTTAAACCATAATATTTTGTTTACGTTTCTTCTCACTAAATCCTATACAATAAGGAGAACTTTCACTAATATTTATTACAAAATTGTCAGAATAAAAACCGCCTTAAACCGATAAAATAATTTGATTCTTCCTCTAAGTGTATAGGATGTTCCAAGTTTAAAAACTAATTTAGAGCTATCTGAAGTCAACTTGAACAGCTTCATTTTCGCAAGCGTTGCTTCAAGATGAAAATCTTCTATTTAAAATGGAGAAATTTTAAAGCAAAAAGATCAGATAAAACTTCAAACGTTTGAAGAAAATAAGAAAGATCAACCAATCAGATTTGTTAATTGTTGGTTCAAGTGGCATGTGGAAAAAACAACTTTATTATTGAATTTCATCTACAATAGGTTGATTCCTTATTCCAATTTGTACGTCTTTAGTAAATCTTTAGAACAAGACGCCTATAAAAAATTACAAGAAAGATTTGAAAATATTGAGAAAAACTTAAACAAAAAAAATATCACATTTTTATAATGCTTCTGAGGACATAGTTCCGTTAAGCGAATGTAAACCCAATTCGTTAATCGTTTTTGATGATTGTATTTTGGAAAATCAGGACGTTATTAAGGAATATTTCGTAATGTCCCGTCACAAAAACATATCTTGTATCTATCTTTCCCAATGCTTTTCAAAGGTTGATAAACAAGTTATTAGAAATAATTTGAATATGTTGTGTGTTTTTTAAGCAAGACGATCACTATTCGAGAAAAGATTTACAACAATTATGTGGGATCTGATATGAGTTTTAACCACTTTAATGAATTAGTGTGATAAAATTTGGAAAGAAGACTATGGATTTTTAACTATTAATCTAACTTTGAAGCCTAAAAATGGTAAATATTTTGAATAAATTTTCCAATATAAACGTGTGATAATCTAGTTGTTTTCATGATTTTACGTTCACGTTTACGTTTCGTGTTCTCGTTTTTACGTTCCACGTTCACGTTCATGTTTCACGTTCATGTTTCACGTTTTTACGTTCCACGTTCCACGTTCACGTTCATGTTTCACGTTCGTGTTTACGTTTCACGGTCATGTTTCACATTCGTGTTTCACGTTCCACGTTCACGTTTTACGTTCCGTGTTCACGTTTCGTGTTTCACGTTTTTACGTTCCGTGTTCACGTTTCGTGTTCACGTTTCCACGTTCCACGTTTAAAATTTTCCTAAATAAATGGCGAACGTAACTTCAGAAGAAGCAAAAAAACTTGATCAAATAGAAAAGAAATTTAATCAAAGAATTTAAAGAACAGATTGCGAATTGATGAAAAAGAACAAGAATTTATTCAAAAAATTAATCAACCTGTAACATCTGCAATAAAAAATGTTGAGGGCAAAATTGAAAATGTTTTAAGCGATAATCAAAATTTGATGAATTTGGTTCCAGTTGTACGACAATTTGCTGATATTTCGATACCAGAATCTGAGTTTGAATTGCCAAAATTACCATCTTCAACACCATTTAGACCTCGAATCATTGAAGACTCTACCATAGTTGAACCAATAAGTCCTGGAACAACGGATATAATAATTGGTGAAATTGGTAAAAAATTTCTTCCTAGAGCAAAGGATGATAAATTTGGTTTGTATTGGGACAGAAAAAAGAAAAGTTTTATGATTGGAAATTTGCCCGTGAATTTTGAGCATAATGATATCATTATTAATGAAAAAAACATATGAAGGAACTCAAGGTTTATGGAGATTATTAACAGGCACTGATGTTCCAAAAGACGGTTTATATTCTGAAGAAGACTTGAAAAAGTATACTGAAAATTTTATAGGAAAATCTGATTCAAGATTTACAAAATAATAATGATCCATCAACTAAGAAACCAAAGTCAAGTTAAAAGGTTGTAAAAAAAATATCTCAATTTGATTAAACCTAATTTGGGGAAGGAAAAAAAGAAGTCGAAAGGATCAGGGTGTGTGAGAAAAATACAAGTGGATTGTTAATAAGATTTGAATACAAGATATATCGACGATTTGATCAAAAACTCGATGGGAATTATTTAATTATATTTTTGCTCAAGAAAAAGGCTGGGAAACAAACCAATTTTTTGCAGAAACGATAAAAAGGAAGAAAGCGATTTAAGGATTCTTTATATCTTCGGAACAATACTTGATGTAAAAATGATTGAAAAACCTGATGGAATTAGGAAAATTATTTTAAAAACGAGTTTTGCCGGCAATAAGTTTCATCTAATGAGTTGAGCGGGTAGTGGACTTTTGGAAAATTGGGGATTTTATCAAACAATTTACCTTGTTGAATTTACCACGTACCATACTTATCAGTATTCTGGGGCCCGGCACAAAAAACTCGAACAAAAAAAGACTAAAAAAGAGGAGATTCCTAGGTATAAATAAAATTAGATCAAGCTGCTATGTGTGAACACGATTATTTTTGTATATGCAAAAAACACTAGAGTGACACAAATTCCAGACATTTTAATCGCAGATGAATATTAAAGTTTTGCAAGATAAGGCAATGGATAGACTTTTTATCAACTAAAGATGCTAGTTTAGGTGAAAAGATTTGTTGCGCTTCCAACAGCTGGAGCAATGTTTTGAAGTGAATAGAGGGAAAAACTAGGAATGGGACATCGAAAAAATGGGAAGATGAACTTGAAATTTTAAACTATATAAAATGGAGTGGTGTTGGAATGTAAATTTCAGCAAAAATCAGAAAGAAAGACATAATATAAAATCGCTTGCTTTTAAGAAGAAAAATTACCCGTTAGTATTCAATTTAAAATCGATTCAACTAAAAAATGGCGAAGATTAAGATATTTGTTAACAAATAAGACCAATACAATAAACTCGAAAAAAACATAAGAAAAATACAATAAAGGAACCAGAATAGAATTTTCCTTTATAATCAGTTTGATAGAATCTTAAAAACTGGTTGTTGACTTTTGAAAAGATTTATTAGGATTTTGGAGAAAAATATTCCAGTTGTTAAAAAATGTTGTTCCTTTATAGTTCGTAAAAGCTGCCTCCAATCTGTTTAAAAAGAATGTGATTCCTATTGTTCGAAAACAATTTTTAAATTGGTTAGATAAAGAGTTGGGGAAGATGTTACAGGGATCTGGATTAGATGAAAAAACTTTGAATTACGTGAAATCACAAACATCGGAAAAAAAAATTTGAAAACCCTTAACATTTCGGGGAAATTGGAAGAAAATCGGACACAAAAATATTAAACATTTTAGAGGGGAATCTTCATGAGAGATACATTACCCATGAAAAAAGTTAAGAAATTTGAATGTGGAAATTGTGAATTTCAGACTCGTTATGGGAAGTGGAACGCATTGGATTTGTTATTATAAAATGATAAGAATGCATGTTATTTTTGATTCGTATGGAAGAATTGAGGACAAAACCACCTATAGGAATTGATTAAAAATATTTGAAAAAAATCAACCTACTTGGTTAGACGTCTACTACAATGGATTCTCAGATTCAAAGACTATAAAGATCCCCCAATTTGTGGTCAAAAAAAAAAAAAAAATTTATGTGTTTTTTGTGTGTGAATGGAACTGAGTGATGGTAAAGATTTTAAAGAAGTTGTTAACTCAAATTATTGCTTAATAAATATGGATTCACAAAATATTTTTGACGTATTTGGAACACAAAATTATTCAAAAATGTAGATAATAGTTTTGAATTTTGGATAGTTTTGAGAAATGAGTTTGATAACCCCAAGTTAGAAAATTGTATTACAAAACCTTCCAGATTTCAGATATGTTTTTGCTGTCGATGATTGAAGGGATTTTAAAGCCAGAATATGATAAACCAAACTTGCAAATTTCATGAGTTCAAATGAAGTATGACTGATAAAATAATAAACATTGGAAAAAGAATGGAAGTTGATGATGGTGTAAAACAAACATTATTTTATCCAATTTAATGTCTCTCATATCGAAAAAGCTGATGAAATTACTGAGAGCGATCAAAGTTGAAAAGAATTATGTTATGTTTGGGCATAATAAAAAAAGAATTGCTCGGTGTGTCGACCCTTAGGTATTGTGGGACAAAACATGATGTTTGTTGTTAAAAGGAACAAATTTTAAAAACCTCTATAAAAATTATCAGGAAAACATCGATATTGTTGATTTACATGATCCGAATATTAAAAATGCCTTAGATTTTAAAGGGAAAAAGATATTAGCGGGTGTGTTAGTAAAGGAGTATTAATACCATTTGATGTTGTTGTAATGTTTCTTTTATTCAATTAGAAAGATCTCCTATTAAAATGTTTAATGAACTAAACAACAAAATTATGAAGAATCATAAACAGGCATGTTAAAGATTTTTAACAACAGAAAGTCTATTGAAAAAACTTGAAGAAAGAAGTAAAAGATATATAGAAAGAAAATTGTTGATGAAAAAATTTACAAATTTTAGAGGAAAATTTCAATCTATATAAAGGCGATCTTTATGGAAAAATAAACAAACTTTTTGAGGAAGATTTTCGCTAAATTTTCACAGAGGGTTTTAATGAAAACCGATAGAAAAAAATGTGTTGAAGTTTTTAAACATGAGTAGTTACTAATCAATCTTTTACTTCATTGATAAATTAATTAAATTAGAAGAAAAACTTTGGCGAAAATTAATGAAAAAGTTATAAAAAATTAAGCAGTCTTTTGATAAGTTTAGTTTAGATGCCACCAAAAACTTTTGGAGAATATTGATCATAAACTCGTTTGAATACAAAACGATTTATATACCTCGATTAAAGTTAAATAAACTAGGAAAGAAAACTTTAATAAATTTAAAGAAGGATGTCGAGTTAAAACTTTTGAAAAACCAGTCGACAACAGATTTAATGGGAGTAGGTGGTTACACGATGACTAATTTTCCTGTATATAAATGGCGCTCATATATTGTTGTTAGATGTAAGGAAAAAACTGCAACAAAACGATATTAAATATATTACGGCAAATCATCAATGGAGGTTAAGGAGAATATCTGGGAAAATGTGCTGAATGTAACGCCTAAAAAGAGCCAATTTATAAAAACTTGGATTTTGAAAATTTTTTTCTTAATAAATAGAAGATGGCGGGACCATTACAGTGCTTGTCGATCTTTTTATAATGCAACACGAAAGAGATTTGAAAAAAGAACATTGGGATGACTATTTCTCAAAAATATGAATTATCCCGAAGATATGATGAGATTATACGTAAAACAAATTGAATTGGTATCAACATTGCTAAATGATCAAAACTTTATCATCAGAGTTCATTCAAGAAAATATACATTATCCAATTTAAAAGATCATAATGTCTGTTCTTTGTCTCTATCAAACACTTGAGTATAAAGTTTTTGGGATGGAAGAATAAAGAATATCAGTTGATTGGAACAATATCTATAGATTAGCGCGTTTACGTATCCTTGATGCAAGATTTTATTGAAATTATGGTGACCGAAGGATCGCAAAATTTTTGAAGGGAAAGAGGAATCCCTGAATATGACGAAGTTAGGATCATTTAAAAAATGACTCTAAATCTTTTATAATTATTTTTTACATAAAAATTTTATATCTTTTCTTAATTTAAAAAAAAACAGGTACATTAGATCGATGAAAAAATTGATACATGATGAGTTTTAAAATTTCTAAATTTTCTCTTAATTTAAATTGGCGGACTACAGAAAATATGCTAGTGATATTGAAAAGGGGGCAAGGAGTTTAAAAAATTTCTATCCAATTAGTAAACAAACATTTGAATGCAACAAGGCCGAACTAGAAAAGAACTGGAGTTTAATAGTGATTTAGGAGATAAACTTTTGCTCGTCCTAAACTTTCCAGTTTTTATATTTCTGGAACTTTAACAAAAACAAGATGGTCAAGCCATAATCTTGGAACTGATCAATGTTAAGATTAATCGAATAAATTTTATACCGTTTTTATTTTTCTAAGATTGAAAGTAAGAAAAACACCAATAAATTGATAGAAGAACGTCGAAAACTGTGGCCAATTAAGCACAATTAAAGGAACCTTATTTCGTATTACCAAAAAGTCAAAAGGGGGGGATGTTATTTCTCATAAACTTCTAATGGCTTTGAATCAGATTTTAAATTTGGTGTTTTTGAAGCAGCCTGGAAAAATTTATCTCATGTTTGGATTAGGATTGTGGTTTGTTTTGAAAATGTTTACTATTCCGATCTATAAATGCGATGAGATTTTTATCTAAGTTTTTATAAGAGCAAGAAATGACGATTTGAGGTGTGGATTCTGAAGACTGCAAACTGGAAATCGTCTATGCCTGTTGATGGGAATAAATAAACCAAATTAAACAGATTTTTTTTAATTAGAGTTACAATAGAATTGATTTATAAAAAATCACGAGTGTAATCAAAATTAGGGTTTGGATTGATGAAATTACATAAAAAGGTCAAAACATTATGTTTTAATTTTCTTAGATTGGCAGTTGTATTGATACAATAAAAAGGTATTTTCCGGAACAACCTTATTCGTTCGATATTACAAACACTTATTATAGAAAATATCTTCAATCCCAAGTTCGTTTAATTATAGGTTTTTCAAACAGGTAGACAGGAATAATCAAGAAAAAAAATCCTTCAAAGTTTGATAGTTTGTTGGATGTAAAAAAATATCAGAGTAAAATTGAACGGGTTCTTATTATCCAGTATGAATTAGCAAAATTTAAAAACCATTTCCGGAGGTTCTTTTCAGAATCATGTATCAGATGTATCAAGGATTTTCCAAGAAAGTTTACTGTATTAATAATAAGGAAATGTATTTACAATCCTAAAGAATTTTTTAGCGAATAGACCTATTTATGCTCATATGTGATTACAACAAAGGATGTTTGGACAAATATTTCTGGTTTCAAAAGATAACGATAATAATTATCAAATATGGATTTTCAAAAAGCTGGTGTTACAAAACGGCGATTTGTTATGTTGTTGTTGTCTCTGAGTAAATTTTTTTTAGCCCTATGATGTTGATTAAGAAACGATTATTAGAGAAATTCAGTTAAAAATTCGCGTTATTCGTCGGATAGTTTTAAAAAACTTTACAGAATGTTGTTAAAGAACATTGATAAAAAGTTTACATTTTTTTAAATTGCATTAAAATAATTTTTGAAAAAAATAGGGTATGTATTATTAGGAAAAAAAACTATTTCAAGGTACATGGACCGGAAGTGGTTGATTTTTAAAAAATACTTTAATATTTACTGATCCTTATATACCAAATTTCATCAAAAAAAGCTCCAATAGTTCTCGAGGATATAAAGAGTTTAAAGATAAGGGATGATTTGGGGTAGATTTTGGAAAAATTTTGTTATTTTCATGAAATTTTAAGTTGAACTCGCTTTGTTTTTGAAGGTGTTTACAGATTTTTCCGATAAAATTTTTTATTTTTCTTTGAATATTAAGAAATAGGGATGATTTCACCCTTATTCGGATAAGTTAAGTCGAAAGAGTTAAGTATTTACTATATGTGTACCATAAATTTCATTAAAAATCGGTTGAGTGGTTTTTTAACAACAAAGGTTTGAAATAAATATTGATATTCACTTATTTAATATACATTGGAAAATCTATAAACAGTTCTAATATTGATTGTAACCATATCGATTTTTATTGATCGATTAAAAACTTTCGATATTCATAATCGTTTATCGCACGGAAAAGAAAAATTTTTGCATCATGGGCGGTTGGCCACATTATAGTTCCAGTTCATGCTTTGATCCTCCATCTATTTTTAACGAAATTTAACCAAAGATATTATCATCAATTTAGAAGATTTCTAATGTAATTTGCTAAGTTGAGAAAGAAGATATAGACTTTTATATGAAGTAAGAAGATTGTGTGATGTTCATGTGTTTCTTGTTAAAAAGTGAAGTGAAGTGTTCCTAGGTGTGGCGTTTGCCATTCATTAGTGTTATTAATATTTTATAAGTTACTTTTATATTTTGGGACTCGATAAGAAAGACGTTACAAGAAGATTGTGAATTTTGTGTAGACTATTTCTAAACTGTGGATTTAAAACATTGTAGTGAAAATAGTAGTGATGGTAAAAGTGTTACAATTTGTAATACAGAAAGTTAAGTGTTTTTACAGTGATTTCATTGTCTCACACGGGCGGTTGAAGGGAAATGCAATGGTCATTGTTTGATGTCTAACTTACTGTCCTTGTACCACACACGGCAGTGTGTGCAAAGCAAGGTACAAGCGTTAGTGACACCAAACGCCCTCCTCACATGTTTCAATAAAAATGTAGGATTCGTAGTGTCAAGCGTTAGTGGTACAAACTGCTCACAGCAGACGTCACAAATCTGACAGTTGATTGAAAATAAATATATATGATACCTTTCTTCTTTCTACCTTTCCCAATTTCTTAGAAGTTAAGTAGATATCGCAAAAACACGCACACTAACCAAACACTCATTTTGTATGTCTTTAACAATAATTGATTGAATGTGTTCATATTATTCTTCTTTCATTCCTTCTAAAAAACTTCAAAAAATATTAACTCTTTCGCTGATGAAAAATCTCGATTTTCTTCGGAATAATCTTTGTAATCATTAGACAAACATATCCTAAATAGTTGATACAGTAGAATGAATATTATTTCTATTTATCTCTGTTGTAGAAATGTAAATCACAAAACATTTGCGCTGAAAAATTGTATATCTCGGCAGAACTTAGTTCCCATAATCTCCATTTATAAAAAAAATCTTTTTGTTTTTAAATGGCAAGAGTATAATGCCAACTGTTTAACAAGTGTTATCATAGAGGAGGTAAGAAAATTATTGATAAAAGATTCGTTTGTAGAGGATTGTAATTTAATTTTGTACGAAATGACCTAAACCTAAGAAAATTTCGAAATAAACTAACACATTTGAATAAATCTGCTCTATGAAATTACAATATGGAGACAAGAAGCAAACAAAATTTGTTACAGGAATTTAGAAAACAGAATAAAAATTTTTACTCTTATCTCTTGGAACCATTGACAAAATTATTTTCCTTTTCAAAGAATAAATTAGGTTTGTAGGTATCGATTACACACCAGTTTTTATTACTGAGAAAGATATTTTACCTGTATTATTTTTTTATTATCTAGATGTTGAATTTGTTTATGATTTTGGAAATACAGAAATCCTCGATGATTTTAATAGTACATTTGAGAAAGAAATTAAACGAAAGAACCTCTTGAAAGAGAATGCGGTTTTACTCACATTCTCCCCGAGCTTCTCGAACGTGATTGTTAGCAAAATGTTCATTTTTTCCGGTCTTTAAATTTTTTCTATTTAAATGGAGTTCTTGAAAGATGTTAAATGCATGATTGGTGAAATGTAAAATTCAAAGAGTATAAGGAAGTTGAATGAATTAGAAGAAAAAAATGAGATATAGAATCTTGAAATTTTGGAGGAAAATGAAAGATAAGTTCGGCGGATGACAATAAATTGACGAAGTTGGAAGATTGTTTAAAGTACACTTGCCGATACCAGATTTTTAACTGTTTTGGGATGAAAAAAAAGACAATAAAGAATTGTAATAAAAAATGAAAATTACACTTGATTGTTACTGGAAAAAAAGACATATTAAAGGATAAAGACTGTGTGTACAATTAACTTTGTAGAATAATAAAGATTTCTTTTTTAATTAAGATTTCTGGATTTTTTCATTAAAACAGCTTATATAATTTGTTTTAGAAGGCAAACATTGAAACAGTAAAACAGCTAAAGATTCTGTTATTTAACATTCGTGCTTTCCTGTTAGATTTTATTAGATTCCGTTTATTGTCCTTTAACACATTCACTGCGGGTGAACGAGCATGCTCGTTCATGCGAACCCTGGCGCGCTGGAACGGTGGACGAGCGAACTCGTCATACAGCAGCATGGCTTTCATATTGCCCCAGTGGTGAGCTGAGCAGTTGCCTCGGGAAGGCTGTAACACTCATAGCCAGAGGCGTGTGCCAGTTTCGGTGAGGTCAGTTGGTGTGATTCGTCCCCGGTTCGCCAATTCTTCGTTTGTTTGTGTATGCTTTGCGGATATTGGTGTGAGTGGATTATAGTGTCTGTTGACTGTCTGTTGTAAGTGTAGTATGTACTCATAATGGAGGAAAGACGATTAATGTTATTGACGATAATTTTTTCATCTGATTGAAGACAATGCGTCGAGTGTCGAACAGTTACTAGCAGACGGTGAAGGCGGGCATCCCACACCACCAGTGGGCTGGACACGGGCCAGCGGACCATGGCTGGTTTACCGTGATACCTGCCGTTTACTGGTCAACCTGGCTTGCTCGTTCCCATTCCAGGGTGGACAATAAACCAATTGAACTGGTTTCAATCTCCTTCTTTGACAACCGTGTTTTTAGAGGAATATTTATTAGGCAAAACCAACTTGTATGCCCTGGAAACTATTTTGTGGCCCCATCCACTACTCCCGCGTCTCGCATAACCAAATGGAAGGACTTAGTGTTGGCGCCGAACTAAGAATACATTCTTAGGCCTTCTACTGTTGTACTGGCAACAGTCAGATTGAATCGAGTTGAACGATTATTGGAAAAAACTCATCGGTTGTTTGTGAACTTTCCTATGTTCAAGGAGTACATGTCTCGAGATCGATTTCTTGGCCATTTTTGAGATGTCTGTCATTATTCATGATGTTTGATACCCCTGATCACCCTGAACACTGGCTAACAACCGGTCTTTTAAAACTTCAAAATATTGTTGAATATTTCAACAAATAAAGATGCGACAGATCTATGTTATCCCGACCGGTGAACTGAACAATCGACGAAGAGGTGGTACTGTGGCGTGGGCACCAGACTGGTCTTCCGCCCAGTACGGTAAAGGGCCAAGCGCCACAAATATGGGACTCAAAATTTATTCCCTGAATGAACCCGAGCGGACTCATGCTGCGCTTCCAATGTTTACACGGGGGAGTCATGGGACTCTTGTAGTGGCAAAAAGGTTCTATACCGTTCAAAGTGCGTCATGAAGCTGATGAGGGGAAACTTCCTGGGGAAAGGTCATTCCCTGTTACGATGGATAATTTTTATAATAGTTTTGTCTTATCATTCCAAACTTTCTACGTCATTCAAACCTGACAACTACCGGCCACCCTACGCATCGGACACTGGACCTCCATACACCTCCAGCGGTTTTGAGGCTCAAAGGCATTGGGCAAAGGTTGTAACGATAGCAAAACTATTGCCCAAAGTGTCATGATTTGGAAAATGGAGGGATAAGCGGGACGGTGACACTACATCTCCCAACACAATTTGACAACGGAGATGGTCCAAACCATAACCACCACCGGAGAAGAATACCAAAAACGAACGCTGCCAAAACCAATCATGTTACTACACACTCATTACATGAAGGGGGACTGACCGCCCCCTTGGACCAAATTGGTATCGTATTACCCCTAGGTGAGCTCGCCACAGAAAAAAAACCTGCGATGGCACAAGAAAAATTTTTGTGCACTTTTCTCCAGGATTGTTGTTTGTATAATTCTTTTTTATCTGTACAACATGTACAAACTCAGATAGGCTTGTCCCTGTTTTTATGACTTCACGAGTTCGTGTACTTGATAGACCTGCTCCCTCCAAAGGAAAGCCCCACTGCTCATCACCACCGGACTCGCAGAACAGCATGTCAATCGTCTCTCCAAAATTCACAAAATGAAGCGCAAAGGAAACGGCAAGTCAGTTACCCGGAGGTGCCGCGTTTGCTACCCCAAGAAGGCAAGCGTAAGGAAACAGATATACATATTGTGCAGTGTGCCCTGACGAACCAGCTCTGTGTGAACTCGGTTGCTTTGATAAGTATCACTGAGGGCAAATAAGTAGTTTTTAGAACTTTGGCTGGTGGGTGGGGATGATATATTAGTTTTTTTTCTAATTTTTACTCTGAGAGGGGGGTAGTGTAAGGTGTTAACTTGTTTTTGATTGTTGTATATTTTTCAAACTAGTATTTTAATTATATACGTGTAATTGATGTTACTATCTACAGTAGTCATTCATGTACTATCATACGTGTAATTCGCTGAGTGTTTTGTGCGCAAAACCTAGAGTGCGGCTCAGCGAGCACATACAACACAGGTGGGGACCGGAACCCGGGTGCGGGATGACGAGCAAAAAACTCGGCAACGGGGACATGACGTCAAACCGTTCCGGCCAACGAAAGCTTCCGGGATACCTTGGACAACCCTTTCGGGCTATCCTGGACTCCATATTTGGGTAAGTAAAGTAAAAAAAATAAAAATCCCGCATTTTCCTGCACACCAGTAATTTTGTCATCCGCAGTGAATGTGTTTTAAACAGTATATTATTCACTTTGATTTTTCTGTCGTTGTGGCCCAAAAGTGGTCTAGGAACCCCTTACTGTTTGATTTTACAGATTCGTTTATTGTCCTTGTTATAACAGTATTTTCCCTTGATTTTCTGTCTGTCCCAAAAGTGCGCTAGAAAACCGCCAATACTTTATATCTACTTATATATATATATATACTGGGTGAGGCAGACCACCCGTTTTTTTTGCATTGGATAGCGGCGAGAACGGTTTGGTGTTATTTTACTATTTAATATTATATATATATATCATATATATATGATTGCTTTTCACTTTATATGAAAAACTATCAAAAACTCTAATCTTTAGGTTGTTGAATGTATATAGCCTGGACATTATTGTGTTACAATATCAAGCACAGAATTAACAAGCAGTTAAACTTCTCCATCTATCATAGCAAGTGTCATTGTGTTGGACTTCATGTAAAAAGTGCACAAATATTATAATTGTAAGAAATATTATTTATCAGTTTTAAATTTCAAATTTGTTAAACAATGCATTGAAGAAAAAACACTTTTCCTTTCATTAAGCTTAGTTTTTTTTTTTTTTTATTTATTTTTATTTTTAAGTTCCATTCAATATTTTTTGTTTT
>NW_025782558.1:0-34266 GCF_021130785.1 Homalodisca vitripennis | reverse complement strand
AAAACTATTCATATATTTTATAGAATTGTAAAATCTAAACATAAAACGTCAAAGTAAGAAAATCATAAACGAAAAGAAAAATGATTTTAGTATGGAGACGTCAAGTAGATAATAATATGGGGGTTCCTGGGGCGCACTTTCGGAGCCGACCGAAAAGCAATGTAAAATACTGTTCAATTGTACCCATACAAGGAGAGCTTGAGAAAATAAACACCGGGGCAAATTCCTCAATGAAAAATTAACCGAATCTACAGTCGTTCGTCTCCAAAAGCGATCGGATACAGTTACTATCTTACTCTGTGGAATGGAAAAATTAACCAAATCTACAGCTGTTTTGCTTTCTACTCTTTCTTACAGCTGTGCTTTGTAAAATGTTGTCAAATCTGCTACGAATTAAAGGGAAAAATCCTTCAATGGAACAGTCGAGGTGTGCTACTACAGACCGACCATCACGATAGATCGCTTCGCCTGCGTCATATCCGTAGTGATATCACGCCGTGGAGAGGCGCAATCGTTGGTTTAACCAATGCACCATTTAGTTAAATAAATTTTTCTATCTAAATGGAGGCGCGAAAAAAATATCATGTCCGTTCTGCAAAAAAGAAATTTTAAGAAAAAAACTATGATCGCCCATTATAATTCTATAAAGTCACGAAAAAAAACAAGCAAATTTACGATAAATTGAACTAAATTATTTAAGACAATGGGCTAGAGAGAAAATAAAATTGCCGATCAACGAAAAACCATGTTTAATATTAATATTGAGAAATTACGTGATATTAAAGAGAAATTTCAAAGTTGAAAAGAAAAATCTCGAACCTATTTAATGATGAAAAACTTCATTCAATAGCTGAAAAGTTGGCTATCGGTATCTAACGATAAAAACCAAGTCTGAAATTGTATCGAAGAAATTGGATTAGAAACTCTTAAAGGTAAAATCCGAAAAATATCAATTGATGTAGAAGTTTTTATCCTCTCAATATACACGGTCTTTTCAAGCAATACATTTTAACAAACTTGAACGACAATTCCATGTCCCAATTTTACAAATATCTTTCAATTATTTGCCATGATGGATGTCAGGAAATTAAAAGTTTAATCGAGAGTAATTTCAAGAAAATGTGTAAAAATATGAAAGGGCGTATCTCTACTTTGTGGAATGTGAATACGAACGAAACTTTAGTTGAATGGTGAACCGCAAAACATGTCTAATGTATTTTACTATCAAAAGCAGACGAAATCTTTGACGTAAAACGACTTTATTACTAAGAAATTTAAAAAATTAACACATCGAGAAACAAAACGACATAAATCCAAATAAAGGTTTCCGGAGTATGGACATTTTAAAAGTTGTAAACAAACTAGTTGTTGAGCCTTAAGCAAACACGAAATGATGAATGCAGGATCAATACCATCGATTTACCAAAGAATATCAAAGATAAAAAAGCTTGTATAAATAATAAAGAAAAATAGAGATTGATTTTTGCTTTATTTTTATACCTCAATAAGATTGTGCTATTGAAACAACCAGAAAGAGACTAGTGAACGTGTAAAGCAATACGAAAAATTTGTGAATGGACGAAATATTTTCAGGTTTTTGAAGTATCCAATGGTCTCTGAAAGATATATCAAATATTTGAAAAACGAAGCTACAATTCCAAGTATAAGTATCCAACAATGTCTATCAATGTCTACAGTTTTGATGAAAAATATTAACATTGTTCCGTTACAAATTTCTGAAAAATATGACGCTGAAAACAAACATTGATTTACAAGATCTGATATGTACCAATACACAGATGATAAATCTCATTATGTTTTGATAACCGATTTAAATAAGCTTGTTTCTTCGCAGTTGTCTAAACATAAAGAAAGAAAATTTTTGTGTAGAAGATGTTTCAAAGCCATTTTTACAAATCTGGAGATTTAACAAGAATCACTTAGAAATTTGTGAAAAAATCATGAAGTTATGTAAGCCAATTATGCCATTTTCCAGGTCAAACAACTAAATTTACTAATTCTCAAAAGAAATTTAACCTATCCGTACTGTAATTTATCATGGACTTTGAGAGCATTATTAGAAAAAAATTCCGGACATGCAAGAACAATCCACAAAGATCGACTACAACCCAAGACTTCAGAGGCACATTCCTTATGGTTTTTACTCTAATATTTAGTGTCGAATGTGACCAATCGCATGTACAAACCGATAATTGTTTTGTATCGTGCCAAAAATGAAGAAGATTTGAATAAAACGTCCCAACAAAATTGTTTGAAAGAACTCAATAGAATCTTATCGAAATAAAAACCCATAGCGAAAAAAATATAATATTCCTAAGAACATGAAACCTATGAAAATTGAACAGAAGAATGAAGAAATTTCGATATCAAAATGTCAAACGTTCTGTCATATCTGTGAAATGGTCCTGCTTATGATGTTGGGTCAATTCAGTATGGTTTTACTCGCTGATGAGTTGGAGTAAGATACAGAGTTATAATAAAGTTGAGAGATCATTGTCATTTAAACCGGTCAAGTTTCGAGGCGCAGCTCATTGCATGTTGCAATCTAAATTTGAAATTCCTCCTCAGAAATATCTCCGCGTTTTCATGCCAACACATATGTCAAAAATTTACGATACTCAATTTGTATATAAAAGAATTGGCTAAACAATATGGAAAATGTTTTGATTTGATATGACAAACCACACGAATGAAAAATATATAAATTATTCTGTTAAATTCTTCTGATATGGCCTAGTGAATTCGAAGGTGATAAGCCCAAGAAAGTAAAATTCATCAAGTTTTCGTTTGTAGGACACGTTCAGATTCATGGGCCTCGTCTATAGAAAAGTTAAGCTAAAAATCTAAAGAGAGAAACTTCAAACATACAAATCATTTTTATAGCCAAGAATGGACTGAAATGAGAATAATAGAAACGACAGCCAAATGGACTGACCGACGAGATTTTTAAAATTCTATCTGGAAAAAGGAAGTATTTCCACTATGAATTTATCGGACAGTCAAATTGAAAACACTTGATTCAACACCAGAAGAAATTGGAGAATTCAAGATTTCTATTCACTTTTGACCAGATGAGAGACATATCTGAGAAAGAATTTTCAACACTACTTAAATGTGTTTTTTTGGAACAAATTTAAAAAGAAAAAAATCTAGGGAAAATTAACTCTGATCTCTATAACCATTCAAGATTGTTCTATATTGCTTCGCTGATATCTTTGAAAATTTTAGTGAATATTTGTTTGAATTGCTATAAGACTTGATCCAGCATCACTATCTAAACCAGCTCACCAGTCTTCGCATGGGAATGCGTAATGTTAAAATTAACTGAAGATGAGAGCCTTACAATTAATTAGTGATTTATAATATGTATTTGATGATCGAAAAAGGTATTCGCGGAGGCATTTTCTCAGTGTATTAAACGATATGTGAAAGTAAAATAACAAATATTTTTAAAAAGATTTTCGATAAGACAACAGCCCCGAAAACTATTTCTACTTCTATCCTCGATGCATAACAACCTTTATGGGTATCGGTCTTATGCAAAAGAACTGCCGTTTACCATACGCGATATCAAGTGGATGACGATCCTAAAACGTATACAAAAAGAAGAGTGGGCAAGAAACAATTGTACAACTCAACGACTGGCCCGAACGAAAGATTATGGCTATATTCTCGAAGTCGAATCTTGGATATCCAACATAATTGTTACACGAACATACACAAGGATTTACCTCTTGCTCCAGAACCATTTTAAAAACAAACTTTGCACAAACTCTCTACTGGATTAATAAAACTGAATACGGTTGTTCATATTTCGAGAAATTTGAAGTTCTATTTGGAACAAGGGTAATTGATTGTATGAAACATGTGAATAAGTTATTGCATTCGGATCAAGTAAGCCTTTTATGAAAGTAATACTATTGATTTTAAGCACAAACATGAGAACCAAAAGCTACAAGCGACTTTGAAAAGGACTTTTATAAGCTGAATGAACAACTTCAGTTGTAGGAAAAATCTATGGAAAATTGTGAAGAATACAAGATGTGATATTAAGCTTGGAGACAATTGAAAGAATTTTCATATGAAACAAGCTAAGAAAACACAATTTCAAATGCTTTAACATCTATCCTTTGACGACAACTGTATAGCGAGTCACATGTACAAACAAAAGGTTAAATTTAACAAACCGATTTACATAGGATTTTCAGTTCTCGACCTCTCAAAATTGCTAATGTACGAGTTTTATTACAACAAATTAAAGAAGTTTGATCCAGATTTGAATCTGTGTTACATGGATACAGACAGTTATTTTCTAGAATTGGAAACGAGATCCTTTTAAAATTATTAAAGAAAATATAGATGACTTTGATACAAGTGATTATCCAAAAGATCATGAATGTTTCACTACTAAAAATAAGAAGGTAATAGGGAAATTCAAAGATGAGTTAAATAGCGAAGTTTTAGAAGAATTTTGTGGTTTAAGGTCTAAGATGTACTCGTACAAATATCTAGATAAAAACCCAGTTAGGTGTAAAGGAATTAAGAGAAGCGTTGTAAATAAAACAATAAATATCGAAAACTTGAAGAGATGTTTGTTCGAAGATAAAGAAGAATTTAGGGAGATGACAGTCATCAAAAGTTATAAACATGAGTTGTACACTGTTACCATAAACAAGCTGGCACTGAACGCTAAAGATGAATAAGAGAATTGTCCTAGAAAATAAGATCGATACAGTACCGTATGGCTATAAAAATGAAGCAAAATCTGATATATTAGACGAATTAAATAAACTTGGAAACTTTGATATGTAAATGGAAGATGATTTAATTCACTGTCACAAGTGTAAAAAGAAAACGAAAAATATAGATTCAAAAAATCGTTCAAACTCAAAATGGATTGTATAGAATCGCTGCAAAATGTTCAAAATGTAAGACAAACAAGAGTAAGTTTATAAAGAAATCCAAATCCAAAACCTGTTAAGCAAGAATTGAAGACTAAAGATGAGATAGAAATTGAAAGCTCGAGAAATTCATGCACCAGTACGAAAAAAGTTTAAAAAGAGAAAAATTATAACATTAGGAATTGACGATTTATGGGCAGCAGATTTAGTTATAATGTCTAACTATTCAGATCAAAATGATGGATTTAAGTATATGTTAAATGTTATTGATACTTTCTCAAAATATGCTTGGTCAAAAGCTATCAAAAGAAAAAACGGCAAGGATATTTCAAAAGCTTTCGAAGATATAGTAAAAGATGCCATAAGGATTCAATCACAAACCTCCTAACCTACTTCATACAGATAAGGGTTTAGAGTTTAAAAATAAAGAATTTAACGATGTTTTGAGGAAATACAACATTAAGATTTATCATACTGAAAACGAAGAGAAATCAAGTATTGTAGAGAGATATAACAGAACTCAAAATGAGAGAATGAAAGTAATTTTTGAGATTAATAAAAACTTTAAATGGATCGATATTCTTCAAAAAATCGTAAACAATTATAACGATACAGTTCACAGCACAATCAAAATGAAACCGAAAGACGTAGATAAGGATGCAGAAAAGGAGTTATTAGAGACCGTTTTCAAGTATGTTTCCACCTGAAATTCACACGAAAACTAAATTTAAAGTCAATGATCATGTAAGAATTGTTAGTAAAAAACAAACATTTTCGAACAAATATAAGAACAATTGGTCAAGAGAAATCTTTGTGATTTAATCAAATTAATAACACAGATCCTGTAACTTATAGTATAAAAGATTTAAAATAATGAAGAAATAACCGGAAAGTTTTATGAATATGAATTGAAGAAGTCAAAACTGTAATATAAATTTTCTATATATAAATGGCGCATCAAAAGAAATGTACAAAGTGCAAAGAATTTAAAGATTTAAATGAATTTTATAAAGATAAAAATAGGAAAGATGGAATGCATTATAATTGCAAAGATTGTGAAAGGGAATATCATAAAGAATTATATGATAAAATAGAAAAATTTACTTTGGAAGATAAAGAATGTCTTAAATGTAAAGAAACTAAAAAAATTTCAGAGTTTAATAGTGATCACTATAGTAGAGATAAGAAAGACTCATATTGTAAAGATTGTGTAAAGAAGAATCTTCATAGATTATATTATGAAGATAACTCAATGTGAATGTGGAAGAACTACAAAATGGTTAAATAATTATCAAAAACATTTACAAACCAAATATCATAAGTTAAGAGTTTAACATTTTCATCGTGTAATAATTTTTTTCTATATAAATGGAGTCTCAAAAGAAATGTACAAAGTGTCAAGAAGAGAATAGAAAAGACTGTTATTGTAAGGAATTATATGATAAAATGAACAAATTAACTTTAGAAAAGAAAAAGTGTTACTTTTGTAAAGAAATTAAAAATATTTTCTGAATTTAATAACTGGCAGTATAGTAAAGATAGAAAAGATGCTTTTTGCAAAGATTGTGCTAAAAAAATTTTCAGCGAAAGTTATAAAAACGAAATGCCTTGTGAATATGAAAAAAAAAATTCTACGATGGTTACCTAGTTATGCTAAACATTTACAAACAAAATATAATAAATCGAGAGTTTTTAGTAAAATTTAGAAACATTTTTCATCGTGTAACCTAGATATTCCTATAAATCAGTCGAGATTCTGCCATATTTGTAGTAAAATGATTTCCGTTGTATAAAATATTCAAAGATTCTTTCATTTGGTTATACAGATTGATAGAATTTGGTTCGTCATCAATGAACAAAATCTCTAATTCAGGATAATTTATTTTTAGATGTTTTAATCGGTTTGGTATTTCTCGTTTCTGAGCTCTGATAACGTAATAAGGCCATTCCCACATGTGATTCTTCTTAATTAACACAAAAACATGGTGTTTTTTCTTATCAAAATCTTTACATACCATATCTCTCTTCATTAATTCCATTCGCAATTCTTTATTCTCTATTTTCAATGATTTCATTTCATCTTTAATTTGCAAGTGTTTAACTTCGTCCTCTAAATATTTAATCTTGTTTTCAAGTTTGTACTCGCCAAATTTTCTAATGGAGGGTAAAACCTCTTTTGTAACCCACTTTTGAAAGGTTTTTTGCTTCTAATTTATTAGATCTTAGTATTAAAGAATAAAATCCAGATTCCATTAATGAAAATAGTGTCAGGATGAAGATTTTGAAAGGGTCTATGGCATAGACTCTTGTAATTTATATATTTAAAGGCTATTTTTCTCGTCCATTATCAATATTATTTATGATAGCTTGTCTAGTATTTTCATATTGTAAAATTTCTGCAACATCTTTAGCCTTAAAAACTCAAAATTCATTATTTTCGTCAACAATCGTGCAAATGTCTTTATTATTGAATGTAAGTTGATTTGTTGAGTAGGTCTACAACTGACTCCATTTAGATAGAAAAGAAATTTAACTAGTAATTTTTATTTCAGTATAAAGTCCAGATTCATTGATAAAAACAGGGTCAGGATGAAGATTTGTTAAAGGGGTCTATGGGATAGACTCCTGTAATTTATACATTCAAAAGTTGTTTTCTTGAAAATTTGAAGGTAAGCTATTCAATAGCTCCCCTTGATTCATCATTCTTTTCGACAATCTTAAATTAAATTTGTTGTTTTACTCTCATTATTTAATAAATTTCCCTCAGAGTCTTGAATAGTCAGAACGATTTTTTGAATTCTTTTTAATATTTTTTCTAATTGGAATATAATCGATTTCATTTGGTTTTTCACTGATTTTTGATCCATAAGCAACATTTGGGAAAAAAGTGTACAAAATTTCAGATTCTTTGTGTAAATGTTCGGTATGATTTTCAAAACTAGGTTTCAACGAGATTGCAGTGCACTTCAATTACATCGAACGGTCTAAATTTTGGCGTTTTAATTTCCTAAATATACCTGATTTGGCTCAATAGTTTCTTGAACAAACCCTAATAAATCTACAATAATTGCTGAAAACATTATTCTTACTGGTGATTTTATTTGAATTTTATTAGAGAGATAATTTTTTTGCATTTCAAACTTGTTTTTCGTCAAAGTTTAAAGATTTATCTGATTGTTTGAATGTTTTCCAGATAATTTTTAAGGGAATTTTTTATTTGATCGAAAGTATAATATCCTTTTGTTTAAACCATAGAATTTTGTTATGTTCTTCTCACTAAATCCTATGCAATAAGGAGAACTTTCACTAATATTTATTACAAAATTGTCAGAATAAAAACCGCTTAAACCGATAAAATAATTTGATTCTTCCTCTAAGTGTATAGGATGTTCCAAGTTTAAAAATAATTGAGAGCTTTCTCTGAAGTCCAACTTGAACAGCTTCATTTTCGCAAGCGTTGCTTCAAGATGAAAATCTTCTATTTAAATGGAGAAATTTTTAAAGCAAAAAGATCAGATAAAACTTCAAACGTTTGAAGAAAATAAGAAAGATCAACCAATCAGATTGTTAATTGTTGGTTTCAAGTGGATGTGGAAAAACAACTTTATTATTGAATTTTATCTACAATAGGTTGATTACCTTATTCCAATTTGTATGTTTTTAGTAAATCTTTAGAACAAGACGCATATAAAAAATTACAAGAAAGATTTGAGAATATTGAGAAGAACTTAAGTAAGAAAATATCATATTTTTATAATGCTTCCGAGGACATAGTTCCATTAAGCGAATGTAAACCGAATTCTTTAAATCGTTTTTCGATGACTGTATTTTAGAAAATCAAGACGTTATTAAAGGAATATTTCGTAATGTCCCGTCACAAAAATATCTCTTGTATCTATCTTTCTCAATGCTTTTCAAAGGTTTGATAAACAAGTTATAAGAAATAACCTGAATATATTGTGTATTTTTAAGCAAGATGATCACTATTCGAGAAAGATTTATAACAATTATGTGGGATCTGATATGAGTTTTAACCACTTTATTGAGTTATGTGATAAAATTTGGAAGGAAGACTACGGATTTTTAACTATTAATCTAACTTTGAAGCCTAAAAAATGGTAAATATCTGAATAAATTTTCTAATATAAATGCTGCTCAGTGGTCTGACAAATCTACTTGATAAAATATTTGTTACAATTAATTTTTATATATTATCTTTACTTTATATTTACATTATGAAAATAACAGAAAAACGGTAAATCTGTTCACGTTCCACGTTCACGTTCATGTTTCACGTTCATCGTTTCACGTTCGTGTTTACGTTTTCACGTTCATGTTTTACGTTCGTTCGTGTTTACGTTTCACGTTTCGTGTTTCACGTTCGTGTTTTCACGTTCCACGTTCACGTTTTACGTTCCGTGTTCACGTTTCGTGTTCACGTTCCACGTTTTACGTTTTCAAAATTTTCCTAAATAAATGGCGAACGTAACTTCAGAAGAAGCAAAAAAACTTGATCAAATAGAAAAGAAATTAATCAAAGAATTTAAAGAACAGATTCGAATTGATGAAAAAGAACAAGAATTTATTCAAAAAATTAATCAACCTGTAACATCTGCAATAAAAAATGTTGAGGGCAAAATTGAAAATGTTTTAAGCGATAATCAAAATTTTTGATGAATTTGGTTCCAGTTGTACGACAATTTGCTGATATTTTCGATACCAGAATCTGGAGTTTGAATTGCCAAAATTACCATCTTCAACACCATTTAGACCTCGAATCATTGAAGACTCTACCATAGTTGAACCAATAAGTCCTGGAACAACGGATATAATAATTGGGTGAAATTGGTAAAAAAATTTCTTCCTAGAGCAAAGGATGATAAATTTGGTTTGTATTGGGACAGAAAAAAAGAAAAGTTTTTATGATTGGAAATTTGCCCGTGAATTTTGAGCATAATGATATCATTATTAATGAAAAAACATATGAAGGAACTCAAGGTTTATGGAGATTATTAACAGGCACTGATGTTCCAAAAGACGGTTTATATTCTGAAGAAGACTTGAAAAAGTATACTGAAATTTTATGGAAATCTGATTCAATTTACAAAAATAATGATCCATCAACTAAGAAACCCAAAGTCAAGTAAAGGTAAAAAATATCTCAATTTGATTAAACCAATTTGGGAAAAAAGAATCGAAGGATCAGGTGTGAGAAAATAACAGTGATAATAAGATTGAATACAGATATATCGACGATTTGACAAAACTCGATGGAATTATTAATTATATTTATGCTCAAGAAAAGGCTGGAAACAACAATTTTTTGAACGAAAAGAAAGCGATTAAAGATTTTATTTCGAACAAACTTGATGAAATGATTGAAAAACCTGATGGAATTAAATATTTAAAACGAGGTTTTGCCGGCAATAAGTTCATCTATGATTGAAGGTAGCGGACTTTTGAATGATTTTATCAACAATTTACCTTTTGAATTACACGTACCAACTTATCAGTATCTGGGGCCTGGCACAAAACTCGAAAAAAGACTAAAAAGAGGAGATCCTGGTATAAATAAAATTAGATCAAGCTGCTATGGAACACGATATTTTTTATGCAAAACATAGAGACACAAATTCCAGACATATCGCAGATAAAGTTTTGCAAGATAAGGCAATGGATAGATTTTTATCAAAAGATGCTAGTTTAGGTGAAAGATTTGTTTGCGCTTCCAACAGCTGGAGCAATGTTTTTGAAGAGAAAACTAGGAATGGGAATCGAAGAGAACTTGAAATTTTAACTATATAAATGGAGGTGAACGTAAACTTCAGCAAAAATCAGAAAGAAAAAATAAAATCCGCTTTTAAGAAGAAAATACCCGTTAGTATTCAATTTAAAATAGATCAACTAAAAAATGGCGAAGATAAGATATTTTTAACAAATAGACAATACAATAAACTCGAAAAACATAAGAAAAACAATAAAGGAACCAGAATAGAATTTCTTATAATCAGTTGAAAGAACTTAAAAATGGTGGACTTTTGAAAGATTTATTAGATTTTGGAGAAAATATTCCAGTTGTTAAAAATGTTGTTCCTTATGTTCGTAAAGCTGCTCCAATCGTTTAAAAAGGATGTGATTCCTATTGTTCGAAACATTTTTAAATTGGTTAGATAAAGAGTTGGAAGAAGATGTTACAGGATCTGGATTAGATGAGAAAACTTTGAATTACGTGAAATCAAACATTGAAAAAAAAATTTAAACCTTTAACATTCGGGGAATTGAAGAAATCTGCAAAAATATTAAACATTTTAGAGGAATCTTCATGAGAGATACATTACCTGAAAAAGTTAAGAAATTTGAATGTGGAATTGTGAATTTAGACTCGATTATGGGAAGTGGAACGCATTGGATTTGTTATTATAAAAATGATAAGAATGCATGTTATTTTGATTCGTATGGAAGAATTGAGGACAAACCACCTATAGAATTGATTAAATATTTGAAAAAATCAAGCGTCTACTACAATGATTCTCAGATTCAAGACTATAAAGATCCCCCAATTTGTGGTCATTTATGTGTTTTTGTTTTGAATGAACTGAGTACTGGTAAAGATTTTAAAGAAGTTGTTAACAAATTATTACTTAATAAATATGGATTCACAAAAATATTTTTGACGTATTTGGAACACAAATTATTCAAAATGTAGATAATAGTTTGAATTTTGATAGTTTGAGAAATGAGTTTGATAACAAGTTAGAAAATGTATTACAAAACCTTCCAGATTCAGATATGTTTGCTGTCGAGATTGAAGATTTTAAAGCAGAATATGATAACAAACTTGCAAATTTCATGAGTTCAAATGAAGTTGCTGATAAAATAAAAACATTGGAAAAAGAAGTTGATGATGATGTAAAAAAATTATTTACCAATTTAATGTCTCATATCGAAAAAGCTGATAAAAATTACTGAAGCGATCAAAGTTGAAAAGAATTATGTTAGTTTTAGCTAATAAAAAAAGAATTGTCGGTGTTCGACCTGGTATTGACAAACATGATGTTGTTGTTAAAGAACAAATTTTAAAACCTCTAAAATTATCAGAAAACATCGATATTGTTGATTTACATGATCCGAATGTTAAAAATGCCTTAGATTTTAAAGGAAAAAGAATTAGCGGTGTTAGTAAAGGAATTAATCCATTTGATGTTGTTGTAACGATTCAATTAGAAGATCCTATTAAAAATGTTTAATGAACTAAAACAAAATTATGAGAATCATAAACAGCATGTTAAAGATTTTACAACAGAAGTCTATGAAAAACTTGATGAAAGAAGTAAAAGATCAGTAGACGATGTTGGTGAATTACTTGATAAAGTAAATAAACTAGAAGAAAACTTTAATACATATAAAAATAATGTTAATGAATTAGTTGGTGAAGTAATTAACAAAATTCTGGAAAATTTTGATACACGTTTCAATGAGAAAATAAACTTTTTTGAAAATTTAGGTACACGTTTCACTGAGAATGTAACACATAATAATGAATTACTTAAAAGAATAGATGATCAATACTCTTTATATCTCGATAAAGTAAATAAACTAGAAGAAAACTTTAATAAATTTAAAGAAGATGTTAATAAATCTTTTGAAAACATTGATAACAGATTTAATGGATTAGGCGGCTATGATGACTAATTTTCCTTATATAAATGGCGCTCATATATTGTGTGAGATGTAAAGAAAAAACTGCAACAAATGATATAAAATACTATGCAAACATCAATGGAGTTAAGAGAATATCTGGAAAATGTGCTGAATGTAACACTAAAAAGAGCCAATTTATAAAAAACTTGATTTTGAAATTTTTTCTTAATAAATAGAGATGGCGGGACATTACAGTGCTTTCGATCTTTTTATAATGCAACACGAAAGAGATTTGAAAAAAGAACATTGGGATGACATTTCTCAAAAATATGAATTATCCGAAGATATGATGAGATTATACGTAAACAAATTGAATTGGTATAACATTGCTAAATATCAAACTTTATCATTAGAGTTCATTCAAGAAAATATACATTATCAATTAAAAGATCATATGTCTGTTCTTTGTCTCTATCAACACTTGAGTATAAAGTTTTTGGATGAAAATAAAGATACAGTTGATTGGAACAATATTATAGATAGCGGTTACTATCCTGTGCAAATTTTATTGAAATATGTGACCGAGATCGCAAAATTTAAGGAAGAGAATCCTGAATATGACGAAGTAGATCATTAAAAATGACTCTAATCTTTTTAATTATTTTACTAAAATTTATATCTTTTCTTATAAAAACGTACATTAGATCGATGAAAAAATGATACACAATGTTTAAAATTTCTAAATTTTCTCTTATTAAATGGCGGACTACAGAAAATATGCTAGTGATATTGAAAGGGCGGAGTTTAAAAATTTCTATCCAATTAGTAAACAACATTTGAATGAACCGAATAAAAGAACTGAGTTTAATATTGATTTTGGAGATAACTTTTGCTCGTCTAACTTCCAGTTTTATATTTCTGGAACTTTAACAAAACAAGATGGTCAAGCATATCTTGGAACTGATAATGTTAGATTAATCGATAATTTTATACCGTTTTTATTTTCTAAGATTGAAGTAAGAAAACACAATAAATTGATAGAAGAAGTCGAAAACTGTGGTCAATTAAGCACAATTAAAGGAACTATTTCGTATTCAAAAAGTGATGTTATTTCTCAAACTTCTAATGGCTTTAAATCAGATTTTAAATTTGGTGTTTTTGAAGCAGCTGGAAATTTATCTCATTTTGGATTAGGATTTTTTGAAAATGTTACTATTCCGATCTATAAAGGAGGATTTTATCTAAGTTTTATAAGAGCAGAAGACGATGATGTGATTCTGAAGACTGCAACTGGAAATGTTATGTAGCGCGCACGCACACTACTATTTTAATATAGTAATTTTTAGATGGTATTTTAGTAATTACACAGTGTGTAAATTAACTGGACTAACCCAAGTCCCTTTAACCGCGTGATGTGAGGTGACTGGCCGTGCTGAGGAAATGCAAGGGTCAGCACTCGTCAGCACGGGTCGGCAGTCGAGTTGAGGGCTCGGAGGTAGGCGGAGGGATTGGCAATGTAGAGTGTGTGAAGTAAGTCTATTTTGGTGGAGTGAGATGCGAACACACCGGTACACATATAGTAGTTTGGGTGCGCCTACGAGTGTTTTAGTGCATTTTGAATATAGATTGGACTCAAACAAAGGAGAAACGTGAGTAATTATTTCAAGACCCTTCTCAACCACTATTCTAAATTTCCCTACGAGCTAGGGTGGTGGCAGCAAAACGCTATCCCTTTTATTAACCATGAGCCTCTCTGGCTAATATCGGAGGGCTTACAGTGGTGACCAGCGGTGGGATACGATAATTAAACCAGCAAATTATTTCAAAATGATTTCAAAACTTTAAAAGAACTCTAAAAGAAATAAAGAAGTGTACCACGTGGTTGAGAAAATTATTAGAACATTTCAGTTTACACTCCATTATCCAAATAACTACTATTCTAAATTCATTTACAAATTAATTGCAATGTTATATTTCTAAATTTCGAGTAAATTCAACTTATATGAACGAAGATGGACTTGGATTAGTTCTGTGTGCTTATTACACCATGTGCAACGCCATTACACTATGAAGCGGAAGTTGGACGCCATCATCATACGTCATCATAGAACATAGAAAGGAACAAGGAGGGCATACGTCACCGGACATCCAGTGATCCAGACCGGAACTACCAACTGCCGACCACTGTCTACGCAGATGTTGTCATCTCCGTCAACGCAGTCACGATCATCCACAGCCTTCGAGATGGCAGCCCTGTCACTATTTGGTGAGCAGTGGGAACTTTGTTAAATTAAATTAAATTAAATCATTGGCGAAACCTAAGATTAGACTACGTATTATTAGTAAATAGTTGGTTAAATAATATGGTTCAAAATGCTTTGGAAATAAATGGTGAATGCAGCATTGAGGCCAGGCTTTAAGCATTAAACTTCTTTATTGACAAACAGATTCAGAATTATTTAAATAAGAGAAATTAAAAGGATAACATCCTAGTATTTTATTTTGCCAAAGCCTCCATGTCAGGTCGTCACCTCCAGGGCATTCAGTCCATCATGTTTTCAGCGTAAATATAAGCAGAATAACGTGTTGATTAAAATCATTTGCTTGGAAATAGGGATATGCCAATGATTCTATATTAGCTTACTGTTCAATTTGATTGATAATTCATTAATATCAGTATACAAAAAGAAACCGTAGAAATTTTAATATAAGTGTAAAAGAGTATAATAGCAATAATTGTTGGAAGTAACTTGTTGCTGACTTATAAAAAGGGTAAATTTCGAATTATACTGAAAACAAAGTGATATCAGTTAATGTGATTAACTATTAGAGTATATAAGTAATAGCACATAGTATATCATATAACAAATACGATTATTTAATATTATTGCAGCTGTATTGAGTCACATTACAGTATTGATATACTTGTATATCGAGGCATTGTTAGACTATTGATCCATTGATAACTCAATACTACCGATTAGTGATTGGTATCATTTGGAAATCGAAAAACTTTATTGTTTGATTGATCCATTATCGAAAATTGAAAAAAAAAGGGAAAAGTTATTTTACTGAAAAATAGGGAAACTAGTTATTCACATTGTTGCTGTCAATGTCTTTTAGGGATTTCATTTAGAGCGTTTAAGTTTAACTATTGAATATCACTGATAACCTAGAGAATTGTATAGCTACTGTATTCCAAAGAGGAAAACCAAATTTTTTTTTAAATTATTAACGATGGGCACTGTACACCTAGAAGGGAAGACCGTTGAGGTCCAAGACGCCTTTGATGCCATATCGAATAAAGTGAGGTCGCTTCAAGTAACACTAGATGAAACGTTAGCCAACGCTTCTACCTCCGCGGTGAACAAAACTGAAACATCTCCGTACCCGATGGACATGACCCTTGCAGACAGCAAGCCGTCATTTGAGCTTGTCTCAAGTATAGCCCATTACGATGGAGAGAAAGCAGATCTAGTCGCCCCCTTCTTTGACAACATCGAAGGAATTGGAGAGCTCAGCAATTGGAGTGAAGCTCAAAAACTTCAAGTTTTAAAACTTAAACTAACAGGCAGTGCTCTACAGTTTGCAAAGTCAGACGAAAAATGTAAAAACTCAACAACTTTAGAAGAAATAAAAGCTGCTTTTATGGAAAGATTCGGCGATAGCCTACCAGATCATTACTACTTCGAGCAATTGGCTAGCATACGACAAAACAGAGGAGAAACTATTGAGCAGTTCTCTGACCGAGTAAAAAGGGTCAGTGATAAAACTCTAAGAGTTACAAACAACGCTGAAGCAAACCAAATTCTGAGAGAAGAGGCCGATAGAAGAGCCATGGATGCCTTTGTAAGAGGATTAAATGGTGAAATAGGACGGCAGACCAGGATCAAGTTCCCTAAAACATTCAGAGAAGCTGTAACCACGGCGATAGCTCTAAACAACTTAGAGAAAAGACCATCCGAATTTGAGGAGAAGACAAGGCGAGTTTTTGGAACGATCACCGATACTACGTGTTACACTTGTGGGAAACCAGGCCATAAAGCCAGAGAATGCCAATCCAGGCGAGTAGATATTGTATGTTATACATGTAAGAAGAAAGGTCACAAAGAGAGGGATTGTAGAAGTAAAAGTGAAACAACTACCTATTATTGTGAAAATTGCCGAAAACCTGGACACACAGCAAACAATTGTTGGGGTATGAGAAATACAGCATTAGGAAGAGGCGCAGCTAGAGGAGGAACCTTCAGGAGCAGAGGGTATCAGCATGGAGGACGTGGATCAGCTTCGAACACGTTAAACCACAACGAGGGACCCAGGCACGCCGCTGGGAACCTCAGAAATCATTAAATCTGAACCACACGGGACTCAGACAGGCGAAGTTGAATTTCAAAGCTGTTGCCACTTTGACACAAGAAAATGTGAGTGAATTAATTGTACAAGGGTGCATAGGAGGAGTGAACGGTCTCATTGTAATCGATACAGGAGCACAAGTATCACTGATCGATAGGACAATGGCTCAGAACAAGCTAACTCCAACTGAAATCCAAATACGAGGTATCACTGGTGCTGTTATGAACGTTTACGGCACTGTAACAGAGACCTTGCAACTGGAGTTACTTGATTTAAAATGTGACTTCGTAGCAACAGATCTCCCTGAAGATTATATTGCTATCCTAGGATACGATGTTTTGAAACGAAAAAAGGCTGTGATTGACCTTGAGAATAAGTCTCTGAGTATTGGAAACAAGATAGCATGCAGTTTCCATGAAAGAGAATCCCCTGTAACTCGAAGCAGGAGAAGTGGCATTGGCATTGTTCAATGTTCCCACGAAACAAGTTCAACAAACCTTAATCCACCAAAACAAATCCTGAAGGAAGAAATACCTGACATTTTAGCGTATAGTCGCACAAACATCAACGTGCCTGCCCGTTCAGAAATGCTTATTCAAGTAAAATTAAGCAAAAACAAAAAGGATCAAATGGAACAAATGGAAGGAAAAACAGTAATTACAGAACCAGCGTTAGTAAAAGTTCATGGCATCAATGTCGCTAGAAGCCTTTCAAAAGTGAATAAAGGAATGTGTTGGACCAAAATCATAAATATCACCTCTGAAAATTTAGTGATATACAAGAATACGCTGCTCTGCAAAATAGAAGAGCCACACAGTGAAGCAAATAAAGGAGCATGGAAACGAGTAAATCTAACACAAAATAGGACAGAGGAATTCAATGGAAAACTTGAAGAAAAATTAAAGCACCTCCCAACTGAAGACCAAAATAAATTAAAAAATGTTCTCCAACGCTACAAGCGTCTATTTAGCTTAGGAGGAATAGAGAATTTGGGGTGTACTTCTTTAGTTACTCACAAAATCAACACGAGCCAACATCCTCCGATCAATAAGAAACCTTACAGAGTGCCACAATCACAGAGAGGTACTCTACAAAATTTGATACAAGAACAATTAGATAAAGGTGTAATTGTACCCAGTACTTCCCCATGGTCAGCACCGGTAATCATTGTCCCCAAGAAAGCAGGCTCTGATGGTACCATCAGTTATCGTCTATGTGTAGACTATCGGGAACTCAATAAAATTACAGTTCCGGAAATATATCCCCTTCCAGATATACATGAAACTTTAGACATGTTAGGAGGCAGTCAGTACTTCTCGGCACTGGATCTGAATTCAGGTTTCTATCAGGTAAAAATGCACCCTGAAAGTCAAGAGAAGACGGCCTTCAGTACTCCTGATGGTCATTATGAATATACACGCATGCCAATGGGATTGATCAATTCTCCTTCTGTATTTCAACGATTGGTTGATACTACTCTCACAGGTCTGAAAGGAAAAGCATGTTTGCCCTACATGGATGATATCCTAATCTTCAGTTCGAGTATTGATCAGCACGCTAAAGATCTTAGTGAAGTTCTAGAGAGATTTCAAGAGGTAAATTTGAGTATCCAGTTGAAGAAATGCCAAATAGCAAAGTCTGAAATTAACTTCCTAGGCCATGTTGTATCGAGAGATGGAATCAAACCATGTCAGAATAAGATTGAAGCTGTCAAAAATTTTCCAAGACCCAAGAATGAAAAGGAACTTCGTGGATTTATAGGACTATGTAGTTACTATAGGAGGCATGTACCGAAATTTGCCGACATCGCTAAACCTCTGACAAAATTAACCAAAAAAGACCAAAAGTTTGAGTGGAACGAAGAAGCGGAAACATCATTTGAAAAATTGAAGACCATCCTTGTAACTGAACCTTTATTAGTGTATCCAAATTTCTCCAAGGAATTCGTCTTAAGCACTGATGCAAGTAATGTTGCACTTGGCGCAGTATTAGGACAAGTGATTAATGGAATAGAACACCCTATCGCCTATGCGTCAAGACAGTTAAACTCTGCTGAGCAGAATTATACAGTAACAGAAAAAGAACTTTTAGCAGTTGTATGGGCAGTAAAGTATTTCCGATGCTACCTGTACGGACGATCATTCTCCTTGTATACTGATCACAGCGCAATCAGATGGCTGCTGTCGCTAAAAGATCCTTCGAGTAGACTCACTAGATGGGCACTGAAATTGGCTGAATATGACTACAAGGTATTCCATAAACCAGGGATAAAAAATCAAAACGCTGATTGTCTGAGCAGAATTGTGTGCAAGAATACTGTGGAAAGTCTACCTATATTGGATGTGGACAGCATTAAAGAAAATCAATGTAAGGATGAAGAGTGCCAGAGATTGAAAAAATACCCTCAGTTCAAAACAAGTCCACAAGGAGTCATCTATATAAAGAGGCAGGACAGACAACTGATAGTCGTTCCAAGACGGTTAAGAGAGAAGGTTATTCGTTTACACCATGATATCCCGACAGCAGGTCATGGAGGTATCAAGAAGACGATGTTAAGAATCCAAGAAAAGTTTTATTGGCCGAAAATGAAATTAGATGTTGTCTCCTTTATCAGAGCATGTGATCCATGCAATAAAAGAATGGATTACGGAAAAACTAAAGCACCTTTAGGTAAATTTCAAGAAAGTACAGAATTTGGATACCGGATTTCGTGTGACATTGTTGGCCCATTACCCCTAACAAGCTCCAAAAACAAATACATACTGACAGTTATAGATCATTTTACAAGGTACGGAGAGTTTATTGCATTGCCAGACCAAACTGCAGAAACAATAGCCCGAGCACTTGTGCAGAGAGTCATTACGAAGATGGGAGTACCCTGTGAATTAATTACTGATCAAGGCTCAAATTTCACATCCGAAATAATGAAAAGCATGTGTGCTCTACTAAGAATAAAGAAACTTCAAACCACCGCATATCATCCCATGAGCAATGGTAGAACAGAAAGAGTTCATAGATCCATACCCAAGATGCTAAGTCATTATGTCAACCGAAATCAAACAGACTGGGACGAGCTCCTACCAATGGTAAATATGGCTTATAACTCTCAAGTGCATGATTCAACAGGATTTTCTCCTTTTGAGCTAGTCTTTGGAAGAGAGATGAAGACTCCCTTAGAAGATGATCTATTGATCACAGAAGAAGATGATGGTTACCCTGATTATGTCGAAGATCTTAAGATGAAGTTGAATGCCGTAAGGAATTTGTCTCAACAATGCCAAGACCATGCAAGAACCCAGCAAAAGAGACAATACGACAAGAATTCTAAGCTAAATAAATTTGAAGAGGGCCAACGAGTATACCTTCACGTGCCCCAAGTGAAAAAAGGAAGAGTGAAGAAGTTGTCTAGACCATGGAAAGGTCCATACACAATTGTCAAGGTTATATCAGATTTGAATGTCGTACTCCGAATTAAAAGGAAGAATGTAACTGTACATGTGAATCGAGTAAAACCTGTCACCGAGTTTAAGTTGCAAGAACAAGGAAGTAGCCAAAATGATCCAAAAGCTGCTCAGGTAGCAGAAGAAGAAGAACAGGAAGAAATCATTGAAGAGACCGAAGACCATGAAGAGGCATTCAATAGAGTAGCCGGACAAAATGAAGAACAAGACAGGAGAGAACCAAGCCCAGGAACCGCAGAAGAGCGACCAGGCCCTTTTAGATCCATAAGAGATAGAAGAAAACCGTGTAGATTCAAAGACTATGAAGTTTATTAAATAATAGGAATGTATATACATATTGTTATGACAGTGAACGCGTATTGCATCGTTTATTTAGTAGTTAAAAGTAAACGCAATGTATTGAATAATTATGTATTGTTTGTTATTTGAGGATGTTATATGATACACTAAAATATTCCTCGTTAGTATGTTATGCTTCTTGTCTGATGTGTAAGTAAAAGATGTTTTAGAGTACCACGTACAAAGTAGAATGCAATAGTTACTCCGAATTGAATGGGTTGTATGCGTGAGTATGAATGTTGTATGACTGTGAAACGAATGTTGATGAATGGGTATGCAAGGTGTGTGAATAAAAGCCAAATTAAAGGATCCAAACAATTCAAATGTGTGATTGAGTACACTATAAGGAAAGAAGTTATATCTACGCAGGTTAAGATAAGAAACATAAGATCAAGCTGTACGTAATAAAATAAATTCGAATAAGTCAGGATATTCATGAAGTAAACAATTATTAGGATCTAAATGATGATTTCAGGAATACTTGTACTCTTTGTCGAGACAGGAATGGCAGAGAATGAAATGACACAGGGAATCGTTTTCAAGAAACTTCATGACACAATTATTTCCGAGGATGAATGGAAGATTGTATTAGATTTTAATATGATAGAAATAAGAGACGAACTTGAGTCACTTAAGACATTGTGCACAGACTTAGTTTATTATACGAACACTAGTGTAAATGTGTGGGATGAGGACTTTGCTTTCGAATATAGTAGAATTAAGACCGGGATAGACCAGTATGAATCCGATGTAAGTGACTTATTTAGACTTCTACCTACAGAACGCTCCAAGCGAGGACTAGTTGATGCAGGAGGATATGCATTGAAATGGTTGTTTGGTGTGCCCACTAGCGAAGATATGGAACAAGTTAATAGTAAAGTTGAAGAGATAAAAAAGATTAGCGGATCACTGTTGAGTTCTAGAGAAAACCAAATCACCTTAATGAAAGACATGAATGAAAAGATGGTAACAAATACTAAAGCCATATCAGAGATAATGACTAAACTTACTCATTCAAATAGCATGTTAATCACTTCACTCCAAGGATTCGAACAAGAAAACATTATGCTACATCGTTCATTAACAAAACATTTAAAATCTGTCAGTCTAGCACGTCATTTAGGTCAAACCATAGATGAAGCAAAGTTAAGAATTGTTGAGTTTAGGCAAGCTTTAGAATTAGTAAACACAGGTAGAATAAGCAGCAAATTACTACCACCCCATGAGTTTGTAAACATATTGCTTGACATAGGAAAAGTCATACCTCGTCATTTGAAACTAATTATACCAGTTAATGAAGAAGACGTATTTATGTATTACACCTTTTGCACTGCTCATGCTTTAGCCACCAAGACAGGAATTAGATTGATCGTAACTGTACCTTTAAGTTCGCAAGACAGACGTCTTGAACTTTATAAAGTAGAAGTTATTCCATTGTACCAAACAAACCTTCAACATTGGTTAAAATGGAATGTACAAGTTGATTATTTGTTGATCTCCAAAGAGAGACAGTATTATGCACCTATCGATTTTAACACACTAAGTCAGTGTAGACTAAGTCATTTTTATTTGTGTCCTAACTCTATAAATGTATTGCATCATAGCGTTAATGATTGTATATTCGCTCTATTCATGGGATCTAACCTAGTCACAGAAAAATGTTCACGAACCTTAACCATAAATGTAACTTCACCTGTATGGATCCAAAACGGCAATGATTGGATCTATAGCCTAAAGGAACCATATAAAGTCATACTTAATTGTATGAGGAGTTCTGATGGAGAAAACTCAGTTATCTCTCCACCACATCTAGGTTATTTAGAATTAACTTTAAACAAGTCTGGAATATTAAAACAGGCTTCAAGTTGCGCTATCTTTGGTAAATATAATAAGTTATTCTCGAGGACTCAAGGAAATATAAAATATAAATTTGACATTAACCATTTGCACATCCCAAAGATTAATCTGTTGCTATCTCACGAAGAAAATCTAATCTTTAAAAACAGTAGCTTGTTATTTGAAACAATGCAAAAAGTCAAGGACAATCTTAAAGATAATCACATAGAACTAGACCTTAACAAGCTTTTAAATGATACACATGTTTTGTACCCTAGTATCAAAGAAAGTATAGAAACCCCACTGAACTATTTCTACATTATCATAGTTTCAATGTTTATTTTGTTCATTTTGAATAGTGTACTTTGCGTAGTTTTGTTTTGTCACAGGAAAATGCCAACCTGTGCGAGGATGTCCTCAGTTGCTGAGCGGCAAGCCCCAACCATTCGAGTAGAACATGGAACTCCGCTCGCAGAAATTATTCAGGAGTCTTCCTTTGTTCAATTCAATACACCAAGCCCGCCTTGAAGTACGGTATTGTGAAATTCATTGTAGTGCTGAACCAGTCAGGTCAGTGTTGCAAAGACTATATTTGTTATAAATATGTGGGGACTTGCCAAGCTCAAGAAATGTAATGTAGTTAGGAGGACATATATCTTAAGTGATTGTCAATGTCAAGTAGAATTAAATTGTAGATTATAAGAACTTACGCAGCCTAAAATACTATTTTGTCCTTTTAAGTTGTGAAAAAATGATGTAATGTAAAATGTTATCCTATACATTTTTTTTTGAAGTATTGTAAATGTTTGTTATATTCTGAGAATCTAAGATGTATCACCATGAAAATTCTGTATGATCCATCTTTCCTGAAAGGGAGAGTGATGTAGCGCGCACGCACACTACTATTTTAATATAGTAATTTTTAGATGGTATTTTAGTAATTACACAGTGTGTAAATTAACTGGACTAACCCAAGTCCCTTTAACCGCGTGATGTGAGGTGACTGGCCGTGCTGAGGAAATGCAAGGGTCAGCACTCGTCAGCACGGGTCGGCAGTCGAGTTGAGGGCTCGGAGGTAGGCGGAGGGATTGGCAATGTAGAGTGTGTGAAGTAAGTCTATTTTGGTGGAGTGAGATGCGAACACACCGGTACACATATAGTAGTTTGGGTGCGCCTACGAGTGTTTTAGTGCATTTTGAATATAGATTGGACTCAAACAAAGGAGAAACGTGAGTAATTATTTCAAGACCCTTCTCAACCACTATTCTAAATTTCCCTACGAGCTAGGGTGGTGGCAGCAAAACGCTATCCCTTTTATTAACCATGAGCCTCTCTGGCTAATATCGGAGGGCTTACAGTTATGCCTTGTTGATGGAAAAATAACAATTACAGATTTTTTTATTAGAGTTTCCAATGATTGAATTATAAAACCACGAGTAAAATTAGGTTGATTGAATGAAATTACAAAAAGTCAAAACATTATGTTTAATTTTCTAGATTGGCAATGTATTGAACAAAAAGGTATTTCCGGAACAACTTATTCGTTCGATATCACAAATATTTATAGAAATATCTTCAATCCCAAGTTCGTTATCATCGGTTTTCAAACAGATAGACAGAATAATCAAGAAAAAAATCCTTCAAAGTTTGATAGTTTTGGATGTAAAAAATATCAGAGTAAAATTGAACGGTTCTTATTATCCAGATGAATTACAAAATTTAAACATTTCCGGAGGTCTTTTCAGAATCATGTATCAGATGTATCAAGATTTTAAGAAAGTTTACTGTAATAATAAGGAAATGTATTACAATCCTAAAGAATTTTTAGCGAATAGACCTATTTATGTCATTGATACAACAAAGAGTTTGACAAATATTTCTGGTTCAAAGAACGATATAATTTATCAATATGGATTTTCAAAAAGCTGTTACAAACGCGATTTGTTATGTGGTTGTGGTTTTCTGAGAAAATTTTTAGCCTATGATGTGATTAAGAAACGATATTAGAGAAATTCAGTAAAAATCACGTTATTTTCACTATTATTCATCGGATAATTTTAAAAACTTTACAGAATTGTTAAAAGACATTGATATAAGTATTCATTTTTAATTTCAAAAGAATATCTTAAAAAATGGGGATGATATTAACAAAAAACTATTCCAAGGTCATCTTAAGGGTTGGACCGGAAGTTATGATTTTAAAAAATACTGTAATATTTACTGATCCTATATACCAAATTTCAGCAAAAAAGCTCCAATAGTTCTCGAGATATAAGAGTTTTAAGATAAGGGATGATTGGGGTTAGTTTTTGAAAATTTTGTTATTTTCATGAAATTTTAAGTTGAACTCGCTTGTTCTTGAAAGTTTCAGATTTTTCTGATAATTTTTTTTATTTCTTTATGAATATTAAGAAATAGGGGATGATTTCACCCTTATGGATAAGTTAAGTCGAAAGAGTTAAGTATTTACTATATGTGTACCAAATTTCATTAAAATCGGTTGAGTGGTTTTTGAAATATAAAAATTATTAATAAATTTGTAAACTAGCACTCCTAATTGAACAACTTATATAGCAGAGATATAGCTTATAACTTTCGAGGACTCTCCGTAGCTCAGTTGGTAAGACGCTTGCCTTCAAAGCCTGAGGTTCTGGGGTTCAAATCCCAGAGCTTCAGGCGCGCTTTTTATTGAGGAAGACATGGTTGTCGTTCATTGGTTGGGGACAAGTCTTTACACGAGTGGCCATAGTGTAATGGACTATAGAACAAGCCGAGTAATGACAACTGTGGTTGGCGCGCCATTTGCTTCCTCACCTTTCCACTTCATTCCTTAATTCCTTCTCTTCCTTAATTCGTTCATTACATTCATTCACATCGTTCATTAATACAACATTACACTTACAAAACACCCGACACAAATTCCCTAATTGTATCTCTCCATCAACTTCTACACAGTAGTTACCAAAGAAAATTGAGACTTGGGAACAAAAAAATTCCAGAGTCTAAGACCCGAATTACAGCTCCTAGCCATTAACTTGGTTGGAACAGTAGCAGTGCAGGGCCAAGTCTCTAAACAATAGACACCGTAGAAGTTGAATGTAATGTGATTCCCCATAGCGCAAACACGCACACTAACAACACTACACCAAAGACACAATCATTCATTTTGTCTTTTTACAATAATTGATGATGTTTCATATTATTCTCTTTCATTCCTTCTAAAACTTCAAAAATATACTACTTTCGTTGATGAAAAATCTCGATTTCTTCCGGAATAATCTTTTGTAATCATAGACAAAATATCCTAAATAGTTGTACAATAGAATGAAATTATTTCTATTTATCTCTGTTGTAGAAATGTAAACACAAACATTTGCGCTGAAAAATTTATATCTCGGCAGAGTTAGTTCCATAATCTCCATTTATATAAAAAAATCTTTTTGTTTAAATGGAAGAGTATAATGCCAACTGTTACAAGTGTTATAATAGAGGAGAAATTATTGATAAAATATATTTAGTTTTGTAGAGATTGTAATTTAATTTTGTACGAAAGACCTAAACCTAGGAAATTTCGAAATAAACTAACACATTTGAATAATCTGCTTACAAAATTACAATACGGAGGTGAAAAACAAACAAAATTTGTTACAGGAATTTAGAAAACAGAATAAAAATTTTTACTTATCTCTTGGAACCGTTGACAAAATTATTTTCCTTTTCAAAGAATACATTAGGTTTGTAGGTATCGATACACACGTTTATTATGAAAAGATATTACCTGTGTATTTTTTCATTATCTGGATGTTGAATTTGTCTACGATTTTAAGCCAGAAATCCCTTCGATGATTTTATAGTACATTTGGAGAAAGTAAATGAAGAACCTCGTCAAACAATGAAGATGTTGGCAATTCCCTCGACTTCTCGAGTGATTGTTAGCAAATTTCATTTTTTCCGTCTTTAAATTTTTTTCTATTTAAATGGAGTTCTTGAAAGAGTTAAATGATATTGGAGAATGTAAGTTTAAAGAGTATAAGAAGTTAAATGAATTGGAAGAAAGGAAGAAACATAGAATCTTGAATTTGGAGAAAAATGAAAGATAAATTCGGGTTTACAATAATTGCCGAGTTGGAAGATTGTAAAGTACACTTGCCGAACAGATTTTTGACTGTTTTGGATGAGAAAAAGATTAAAGAATTAAACAAAAATGAAAAATTACACTTGGTTGTTACTGGAAAGAAGACTATTTAAAGATAAAGAAATTATAACAATTAACTTTGTAGAATAAAGTCTTAACTCTAAAACTTGCAGTCCCTCCCCACGTCATATGTACTGTTTTGATAACCATAGTTGGTGTCTTTCTTCATAGGAATCACATGGAATATTATCTACAGTAATACCTTTTGTTTCACACAAAATGTGGCTATATTCTATAAGAAAAATTCTATAATGCTCTTTAATGAATTGTGTTGATAAATCTTGATACTCACAAAAATTCCTAAGAAAATTCATCAATTAAGTCTTGATTATCTTGAAAGAACGTATAATATGGGAAAAATGGTCATAAAAAAAACGATGAAAACTCTCTGTTTGTTTATTTTTTACTTTCTTTTCAATATCTTTCGTAATTATATTAAATATGTAATCCCTTACTTTTTTAGTTTTTTGCCGATAGTAAAACACTCCATTAGAACATTTTTTTCTGCAAAAGACCTTTACAAGTTCTTTGAATTCTGTATCATTTAAGGAAAGTATCGAAGACGGTATCAACTGTTGTTGAACATAAACCGGCAATTCACTGAATTCATCTTTGTTGCACTGTTTTATATGCTAGAAATTGTAGAGACTTTGGTGAGTTCATGTTGTTTATTTAGTAGAAAAGTTTTTTTATTAAAGTACAGTATGTTTTTAGTAAAAATGTTTTTAAAATTGATTAAATTTTATTAAGATTTCGAAAGATTTTTCCTTTATTCGTAGCAGATTTGACAACATTTTACAAAGCACAGCTTAAGAAAGTAGAAGCAAACAGCTGTAGATTTGGTTAATTTTTCATTCCACAGAGTAGATAGTAATGTACCGATCGCTTTTGGAGACGAACGACTATAGATTCGGTTAATTTTTCATTGAGATTTGCTGTGTTATTTCTCAGCTTCCTTTATGGTACATTGAACAGTAATTTTTAACATTGCTTTTCGGTCGGCTCCGAAAGTGCGCCAGGAACCCCATATTATTATCTACTGACGTATGATATTGCCTTTAAATTTAATAATTGAATCCACTAAAATAAATTTATTTGTTTGTGTAACTTATTGGTCTACAAGACACGGAATATAACGGAGCAATGCTACGATGCTTCAGCTGTTCTTGCTGGGAAACTACTCTAATCAAACAGTCTCCTGAGATATAAGATATTGCAATGCTACAGCTTAGTGTGTCTTATAAATAATTACACAAGGGATCTAATTTAACAGTACTACTGTTCATATTTAGTTTTTTTTTTTCAACGCGCAGCTAATTAGGAAGGCAAAAAGGAGTTGTTATGATATAATATTGTAAATATGAAATGAATTATTTACGATTATTTAAAAGAAACTATGTCATTAAATGTAAAAAGCAGCTCGAGGCATTTTTTAATTTATTATATTGTTTAAAAACATTGTAATTCAATTACAATGGTAAAAGACATTTTTGAAACTTAAATATATTGTTTTATTTATGATGGAACATTTTTTTAACTGTTTCTCTTTTGGAAAGTACAATTTCCGTCCTGATCTTGCCTATATAACGTTATCTATTTATTTTTAAAATTTTTGGAAACATAACAAACAGAGCTAGTGGACAGTGTAAGTGGCAGGATTTCTTGGGACGCTTGCACTAGGTTTCATAATCTCAACTCTTATGATTTTCCCATGTGGATAATGAATCTAACATATGACCACAGTTTAGGTATTGTAAAATAGATATAAACTGTTTTCGACAAGGTATTGAAGTGTACACAAGATAAAGTATAATACGGCCCTTAAAACTTAAGGTCACCTGGTATATAAGGTCTAATAGTCTAATAATAAGGCCTTTAAATTATGTATCAGATACAGAAGTCAATTTTTATATTTTAATATCTATGAAAGTATTGTAGCCAACTGGTCTCCGGGGATAGTTATAAACAAAGGGCTGCAGATAGATACTATCCGAGAGATTAAATTGTAAGCTGTGGGCTCATCTGATAGTCCTTAAGAATTTCATAAATAACAGTCGTTTCATATAATAAAATATATTTTCTGTACAAAAATACATCCTTCTAAATAATAAACAGGTGTATTTAAATATCTTTAGCCGCAAAGAGATACAATCTACAAACTTTGGCGCAAAGTTATACGGGTATAATAATTATCTTTTTATGTGACAAACGATCACATACCTACATCCGAAGCACTCCTTAGGGGAATATACATATAATTTCAGTGTTCTTTATTACTATTAGACTACCACCTAATATTTAGACCTAATTATATTTAGACTATATTGCCAAATAAATTTTTATTATGTGGACTCTTACATTCCTTCATTTTTAGTCTTTGATATCTTGTCTAGACCATGTGACGATACATTTAGGAGGAAGATATTCTTTTACTAGTGCGGTGCTGGGTGGCAGATGAAGTCTAAGACAGTGAGTTCTATCGTTGAGTAACTAGACCTTTTATTTAGATCGTAATTATAGTTTAGTGTTTAAATATAAATCTCCTTTAAACATCATTTTATTAAAAAAATCTATCTTTAATTATTTAGACAATTGTTATACAGATATACAATTATAAATGAACGGTATTTGACATCTTCAAAATTTACAGCTTTATTTTCCTGCAGATTTACAGTATAATGGGGAGAAAATCTTAAAGTAGAAAACATTTCAGCTACAAAATAAAAGATAATACTTACGAATATAAAGCCTAGCAGAAAAATGTTGGCATACGAAATTAAGTCTCCCGAGTAAATTCTGATGAAATGTGTAAACGAATGAAAAGAGGATTAAAATTTTTGTATATATTATTTGTATAACTGTAAAACAAACTCTATAAAATCTACAAAAAAAAAGCAGGAGTATAATGTTTTATGATGTTACAAAAACTGTGTTATGTATGTACTTAATTAACTATACGATATTTTTTTACGTGCAAATAAAGTAATAAGTTAGTACATTTATCTCTGATTATATCTAAATAAATCTCTGCAGTTACCGCAGTTGCTGCAGGTTTTACAATGGATATTGGGAGATCAGGTTTCTTCGTAAAGTACACAAATTTTTAATTTAAAAATTATTTTTTTCTATGTCTTTCTAAAAATGGAAGTTCTGCTACGTTTTATTTTTACCTACAATATCTTTTCTTAGTATTCTACGTAGAATATGCTAAATTAATTATAATAATAAGGCAATTTATTAGTAATTAATTGAAGGACGTGAACGGGATGTGTGTTTTAGAAATAATTCTAAAGTTGAATTTAGTTGCACAGGCACTAGCACCGAGGTAGGGAAGCATTAGGGACAAAATAATTCGCAACAAGTAATAACTCTGTTTTATTGGTACGTGAATGAAATAGGAAAGTGCTATAGGCTTAATGTAAAATTATGTTAAACAACAGTTCAAAAAATGGAAAAAAAACCCCGGTTTTTTAGAATACTAAGCATATCTATCCTTTTTTTATAGATCCACAATTTAATACAAATTATTTTTCGTGCTAAACATATCACGCGCAACGAAACATTACGTATATTTACATAACGCCATGTAGAAACAAGGTAAAAAATGTCATAAATTATTACTCAAATTATAAATTAATTGTCCAAAATGATATTGGTCGTCACATTCGAGTTCTTGAGTTTATTGTAGATACATACTTTTGGCGAGTTTCACAGTAATTTGTGCAGCCTGGATTTACCTAAACTAGGACTTATCTGAAGAAATCACTTTTACTTGGGAGACAGCCCAAAATATTCTGCAAAAGCAATCAGTCTACTTGTTTTCTTTTTCCCTTACCTTATTCAAATAGCTAAATGTAAAATTTTTCGTTTTCCGCATTGATCTTTGAAGATAAAAACTATTATCGATCTAAGAGGTATCGTTTTGAATTAGTATTGATACCTATCACTTTTCAATGGTAAATATTATATAACGGTATTCTTCTCAATCGTTGTTATACTCAAGAAAATACATCAAATAAAAATATATATATAATGAAAATAATATTGTATATAGCTGATAGTACCGTTTATACATAAGTATTTGTATTTTAAGTTTCTAACATGCAGTTTTACGGCTTGCATTGATACTTAACTTAGCGTCAGTTTTCTAATTCTTTTGTGCGATCACAACATTTTTTTAACATAACATGACTTTTTTAGTTAAAAATAAAAGTAATTAATATCATTATAAATATATATTTTTTTACAATGTAAAAAAAAAATAGCGCAACTAACTTCTGATTTATTATTTTGTATCTGATTAAATAGTGTATCCTGAACTATACCTAAACAAAATACGCGAGAACAACAATTGTTAGAACAAATGAAATCGCTTAGATTTTATACAATAGTGGAAAACAGGTTTGCCAACATAAACACCAAACACTATCAGGCTGTTGTCGGATTCAGTTTCCACCAATAGGGTAAGCTGTAACATATTGGGATTTAATTGTTTTTCCTTATTTATTGAAACTTAAACCGTATGAATTTTAAAGAAATAACCGAGCATATGAAGGTATTTAAAACAGTTTTTTTCAGTTATTTTCTTCATTTATTATTAAACGCTATAAGATTTTTATAATGATTTTTATTAGTATTTAGGTTGTTGTCTGTGGATAACAATTTTTCACATAATGATTTGGATTTTGTGTCGATTTATAAATTATTATTAATATTTTGGAGTCTTCTTTTAAATATTGCTATAAACAAGAGCAATGAAGCTAGACTAAGTAATAAACGGATAGGAATATTGCTGAATTTGGATTGTTCTAGTTTTAATTCAAAACTAATATTTGATTTCGCTACTATTGAAACTAAATATTTAATTTAATCATATCCTTTATCTAGCAAAGGTCTATTTAATAGATATTTTGGTTAAGTCAGATGACGTAACTAATGTCAAAAAATAGTGGTCAAAAATTACACTCTCTATGGTTAAAGGTTACAGTGCGGAACATGACAAGCTTGTAATGCGAAAGAATTTTATTTTTTTAATGGTTTTTTTTTTTTATATTTTAAAACGTGTTCATTTTCACAGCCGAATATGAAAATGTTCACCTTATCTTACGAAAAATCAGGCAATTAATTGCGCGGTCGCGTTGCACCGCTCTGCTACGACATGGTTACATCTCACATTGTTTTGTGGTGTTGTGGTGTTTTTGTGATGCAGAGTGTGTATGAGTTTGGCTGCCAACGAGACCAGTGGGCCGTTTGTCCATAAGTAATTTTTTGTGAAAATCTTACTATTGGGGGTACACATATATATAAAATGGTTAGGCGATAACATTTGAGTCTTTTCTAAATAAACATATGGTACCAACTTTTATGGGCTTTAGCATCTGGTGTACAAGTAACTGGTTGACGTAATATCAGTAAGGGTAATCACGATTACATAGTGGGCAGTAAATTTTCCAACAGGTACTATGGAACAAATATTGACTGGACAGGATATCCCAACATAACAAACCAAATATAATCAACGCTAGGTTTACTAAGCAGTTTAATCAGTTCTGTTTTGTTGCTATTTCCTTTATTATATTTAATCGTGATTAAACTTTGAATAATTATTCGTTAAATAAGTATAATAATAAGATATTTATTATGTTATGATATTAACAAAATTGTAGCACGTTGTAGTTTAATTGCCATTTCAGAGAGTTTTTCATTGTCTATATTCTAAATTTATAGTGAGATCTTCGTTTTAGAAAATCTGACTTTTTAACAAAACAAAAGAACAAATTGTTTTAACAAAATTGTTTTAAACCAGTAAAGGTTTTAAATTATACCAAATAAATTTTGCTCAAGTAAACTTTGCCCTAAATTTAAATGTGACTTCTATTTAGCCTGCCAAAGTTTCACGTTCTTATCCACTTATTTCATGTCAACCATTCATATATATTAAATGTAGTATCGAAGTTTATTATTAGGTGTATTTAAATTAATATATATATGTGATCGAGGTAACAAAATATGAGTAAAAAATAAATCATATGTCATGGTTCTTGGTATTGGTATTTATTTTTCTTAAGGCCCTCAAATTTAGTAGTGCTTCAAATTGTTTATGTTCCTAAACCCTAATATATAATTCCAAAAAGCTATTTTCGTATCTCTAATGGTTGACTTTTTACGTTTTATATTATGTCTGCGTCTACTAGTAAGTAAATATTTCCTATCAAAAACAAATGATTCCGTCATATTAAATTTTTTCACACCTGTCGTTTCTTGGATACAGTATTTAAAACTTGAGATCTCTGTATAGGATTTTTATATAGCATTAATAAGATACTCGAAAGTAGTACGTGTATTTACCTTCTTAGATTTGAGGTAGATATGAAACACGTCGCACTCAATCAGGTAAATATCTTGCAAACAAATGTTAAGTACAAGACAGTTTAACAAAAATTAAGGATATATAACACCCATAGCCCTATAATTAGAATCGTTCACACCGATGGTCCTCGAATAAAATCAATAAAATATAATAATAAAAACTTTAAAACTACTCAACACCAAATTCTTTTAAAAATTATCAACTTAAATTGGTTTTCATACTTCATATTATTAATGGTCAATAAATCCTGAATTCAATATCTTTCACTGAAAGATTTGTCTTTTAATGCCCCATTTATTGAAACTAGGTTTGCTTAGAAATTAAATTTTAAAAGTTTTTTATCGGCTTATATTATCGGCCTGTGTAGTAAGTTAGCGAGTGTGTTGGTATTTGTTTTCAATAATTAGTATAATTAGATATTTCTTTCAGTGCTGCTTTAGCCGTAGTGTGTGAGACACAGAGTTGTTTAAAACACTTATAGTGCTGCTTTCTCAATAAGAGTATAAACTTTTCATCAATCGATTTAATGCACCAAAATGAGTGGCTTTCATTTTGGTTTAGAGTTCCAAATATGGATTCCAGCAGCTTTTTATGTAACTGACGTTATACCAAGATCCGTTTTCTGTAAGGTATTTTATACAACGTAATAGATTATTATGAGTTGAGATAATAATATATAAAGTTGTAAGATTAAATTGTGTTGTATGTAAAGTGTTTTTTTCGAATAAATATACAAAATTTGTTCCAGAGAATTTCATTGTTTTATTGATCTGGGTTTAAAAAAAGCATAAATATTCTATTGAGTTTTACACAGAACAAAAGTAAAATTTGGTAATGTCATATCCCTTTATTACACATGTTGACATTGTGTTGATATTGTTTGCTACTCCTATAAGATACTTGAAAAATTGATCGAAATGCGTGCATCTCCGGTGTGTTTTTACTTGGCATTTAATTTTGCCAAACGAAATAAAAAAACGTTGGTTAGATTCAGAGTATACATTGTTATTCCACATATAGATACCCAATTCCACTTTTGAACATACGAATGATGAAAGCATAATCCCCGCTGAGACCATCTACTGGCAGGATGAATGAATAGGGCTTTTGTTGTGGTTTGGAAAAAATTACTTAGTTATATTAGTACAA
>NW_025782557.1:0-35600 GCF_021130785.1 Homalodisca vitripennis | reverse complement strand
ATTTTGTATTGATTGGTTTATAATCTTTTTGTTGTTTTTAAATTTTATAAAATTTAAAATTAGATACCTACAAAAAAAAATAAGTAATATTATTTTTTAAGGATCCAAGATATACAGATGTTAAATTTATTGCTTAAAAAATATTGACTTTTAATTACAAGTACATACAGGGGTGCTGAAAAGTCCCGGGACGGTCTAATAACTTTTGAACTAATTACAATATAAGAACCAAAATTTACATCAAGCTTTTGCTCATATAAAACTATTTATTTTATGTATTTCACCATGATATCCTGCTTATGGGGGACGTCCCGCTAGGGGTTGGTGAAAATTCTTAAATAGAAAGCATAGGTCGAGTCGTACATCAAATTAAAAGCTCTTTTTAATTAGAAACATTTTGGCGAAAATCTGACGTAAAACAGTTGACGCATTACAAAATGGCGGACACTCAAAGATTATAAAATACAGAATTTTTCAAATGCAAACATTCTGGTTGTTAGAGAAAACTGAGACACTTAATCTTTTATTTTACTTCTTTTACTTTAAGTCACTTACCAAAACAGTTATAACAAATGTTCAAAGTGTTTGCCTTCAGTTTGCTGACAATATCCCAATCGATTGTAGAACGCTGATATCGCATTGTTTATCTGGAAATTCCTTATCAGCAGGTAAGGTTATTACCTTCCTTATCTGGAAGGTAAATCAGCTGGAGCAAACAAGACCAAAAAGACAACAATGAAATTGCCAGCTGACAGATACAGTTGTTTTTATCAACTCAGTCACTTAGAAGTCTTCAAGCCCTAATTTTGCAAGTAGTTTCAGTAGTGCTAGTTTATTTTGCTATGGCGCTTTCCGAGATGAGAAAGAATAACTTTATTAATGATGCGCGGGTCGTTTGGTGACCGTATTAGATCATGTGATGAGGTAAGGCATCTGTTTTAATGAAAATATCTGGTTTCAGCAAGATGGAGCCCCTCCACATTATGGCGTACATTACATGTAAGACATTTTTTAGACAATGTCCTTTCCACATAAGTGAATTGGTAGAAGGGGAACAATAGAATGGCCTGCCCGTTCTCCCAGATTTGTCCCCTTTAGACTACTTCTTTTGGGGCTACCTCAAAGAAAAAGTGTTTTAAAACAAAACCTCAAAATTTGGATGATGAGTTGAGAAACCGTATTGTAAGAGAAGCTCGGGGTGTTCCTGTCCAAGCTTTAAACAATGCGATATCAGCGTTCTACAATCGATTGGGATATTGTCAGCAAAACTGAAGGCAAACACTTTGAACATTTGTTATAACTGTTTTGGTAAGTGATTTGAAGTAAAAGAAGTAAAATAAAAGATTAAGTGTCTCAGTTTTCTCTAACAACCAGAATGTTTTGCATTTGAAAAATTCTGTATTTTATAACTTTGAGTGTCCGCCATTTTGTAATGCGCGTCAACTGTTTTAACGTCAGATTTTCGCCAACATGTTTCTAATTAAAAGAGCTTTAATTTTATGTACGACTCGACCTATGCTTTCTGTTTAAGAATTTTCACCAAAACCCCTAGCGGGACGTCCCCCCATAAAAGCAGGATATCATGGTGAAAATACATAAAATAATAGTTTTATATGGAGCAAAAGCTTGATGTAAATTTTGGTTCTTATATTGTAATTAGTTCAAAAGTTATTAGACCGTCCCGGGACTTTTCAGCACCCCTGTATATATATATATATATATACAGCAGGGCCGGATCTATCATTTCTTCTAGGGGGGGGCAAGCTTGACTTTTGGCGCCCCCCCCCCCGATACCAAACTATTTACCATAAGTTTTACTACTATATGCTTTGTATATGGGGTTGAAATAAAATAAAACTTAGGTTGAATAAGAAAGTGTTATTTTAATGAAATAGAAATGTCTATTTTACAATTTTACATGAATCCAAAACAATACAATTGTTTTAGAAAAAAACAATACTAACAATTATAGAATCTTTATCTTCCGAGCCTTCTTTGCTGCAAATGTGTTAATTATCTGATCAAAATAAATCAAAGAAGCCCTTTCATGTTCAATTGATACAATGCTTAAATTAGTTAGTCTTTGCTGTTTCATAGAATTTCTTAAATAGGTTTTTATAAGCTTCAATTTGCTGAAACTTCTCTCTCCAGATGCTACAGAGACTGGAAGCGTTAGAAAGATTTTAAGAGCTTCATATATGTTTGGATAACCCTCTTTCAACTTGCTCTTATGCAATATTTTGAGCAAAGATGCTGCTGTTGCGTCTTCCAATCCATCTTCCATATTTAAGGCATGAAATTTTAAAACTCTCTATTTCATTCACAAGCTCTTCTTCATTTAAGTCACTGGCATATGTTGTAGCTAATTCTTTTGCTTTACTTTTCAAAGTTTTAACATCCATTTTTTTATTTGATCCCCACACAAAAAATTAAACTTATCAGCAACGATTTTTAAACGCATCATATCTGTTAGTTAGCTCACTAATAATTCTATCACATATTTGAAAAAGTGATCTTTTGAAAAGCTCTTCTTCTTCTTCAGTAAAATTTGGCCCATCATCTTCATGTGTGTCTCCTGTCATTTTCTTTTTCTTTCTCTTTCTTGTTTCCTTGTACTCTGCTGTTATGCCCATATTATTAGCTAAAAATGTTGCCTCATCAATTGCCTCTGAAACAGTTAAATCCCTAGTTGAAGATAATACATTTAGAAGACCTTGTATGTTTCTTGCAGCATTGTCTACTGTTGTGTCCTCTCTTTGTAGAAACTTGCTAACTCTATCAATTTTCTTGAGGACTGAATACCAAAAGCATGTCATAATAACATATTCAAACCTTTTCATGTTTTTAAGTAGCGATTTAGCTTCAGCTCTTGTTTCAGGAGATGAGAACTCATGGGTAGTTAAGTCTTCAAGAGAAGAGAGCACTTTGTCCATATGTTTATAAATAACCTCCACAGAATCAATCCTTGCTGACCATCTTGTTTTACTTTCTGATTTTAACGAAAGGGGAACATGTTGTTTTAAAACTTCCCACCTTGATGTAGAGCCATGAAAGAAGTTGTAGAGGCTGTTTATAATACCAAAATACGATTGTGCTTCAACACAGGCCTCTGCTGAATGAACCCCAACTAAATTTAAGGAATGGGCTGAGCATGGGACAAAGTAGGCCAGTTTGTTCTCTTGCACAATCCTTGACTGGACACCCTTGTATTTCCCAGCCATGTTTGCTCCGTTGTCATACGACTGGCCCCTGCAAAAACATCAAGTCTAGACCATCTTCTTTGAGCTTTTTAGCAATGCTTTCAAATAGCCCCTCGCCTGTTTTTTCACTCACAGTAAAAAAATCTAAAAAGCTTTCACATACCTCTGGCCCTTCGTCAGTATATTTAATGTAATGAATGACTTCAGTCATTTGTTCATTTTTACTTACATCAGGGGTACAGTCGAAAATCAATGAAAAATATTTAGCTTTTTTTATGTCCTGAATTAGGTCTTCTCTAATTGCATTTGCAATGAGATCAAGAAACTCATCTTGTACTGTGTGAGAAAAATAGCTGAGCTGCCCTTTCTTATGGCGACCAATATGCTCACGCAAGGTCTCATTATAGTGGGAAATTAAATCTATAGTGTTGAGAAATTTTCCACTATTTGGATCTGCAAAGTTACAAGTTTCGTTTGTCCCTCTGAATGCACTACCCTGTTTTTGCCAAAAATAAGACAGCATCTAGTATACAGCGTAGTACTTCTCTCCAGTGGGATTCCTCCTTTTTTACCTGATCCTGCAACTCCTTGTCGATCCCTCCTTTACCAAGTGACGTTTCTAATGCTTTCCATGAAACAAAGGTTTTCTTATGGTACTGGAAGTTTTCATGTTCTGGCAATTTGTCACTGAGTTTTTTCCAATTTGTGAATCCCTCCTTTCTTGCTAAAAACGAAATTGTTGATTCAAGTTCTGTGTTCAAATGACGAAAAAGCCTGCATGGAACACAGTACAAAGCATTCATTGTCTCGCTGTAAGCCAAATAAGATCTTTTGACCTTTGAACCATTTTTCAAAATTTTGTAACACCAATCTTTTGTAAGGTTTCGGCCCTCCCTACCGCTTTTACTCAAAATCAGGATTATGATCTTCGTTTTCACATCTCCTTTGTATGATGTAAACATCTTTGTTTGTCACTAAGCTGAGTTGGCCAAGTTCCAGGGTCATTAAAATTAAAATTGTACTCACATTCACTCTCCTGTTCTTCATGGTTAGGCCCTTTTGAGTCTGAAACTGAAACGGCTTCTTGAAATGATGTAGAAGAGGCCCAAAAATCAGTAGCATGCGAAGTATGTGGTTTTTCACAAATAAAGTCATTGTTGTCTTCTTCCTCTGCACAAACGTCCATGAGATCTTCTCCTCCAGCGTTTTCTTCTCCCACCGCATCCTCTTGAACAGACGGTTTATTTCTCGTTGCTTCAGGTTCGGCTTCGTCTGTAAGCAACAGACATAAATGCACACATGACCAAACATTTTAATTTTTTAAGTAGGTTACATGTACAACATAAACAAATTATTACATTGTGTAACGTTTTATAAATCATGTAGGCCTAACTAAAAACATTACAAAAATATAATGTTGTTAAATAGTGCCAATAATGCTAAAAAACATGCTATCTTGATTGGGATACTGTTACAGTACTAGCCTACAGCCTATTCGATATATTAATTGTTTTAGTAGTAAGGGCCAAGGGGATATTATTACAATCAATGTATTGTTAACATTTTAGTATGTATGTTACCGTATTAAAACTATCGTTAATAATAGCATAGAAAGTAAGTGAAAGAAGCATTTTATGTATATGTTTTTTTAATGTATTTAGTTCTGAATATTTAAATGTGTTTATGCTACGCAAGGTGTGGTGGGCGTCGGCCGACGAATGTGAACGGGAGAGGATTTTCATTCAGGCAACGAATCTATAAAATATCTATAAACTAAAACTATATTTACAATTAATGATCTATAACCACTATTTTTAACATTAAAACTGAAGTTTGTTGTTATTATGCCGCTATAGCCTATAACTGTTTTGTACTCAAAATGAATCTTAACAAATTAAAATACAACAAAAATTAGTTACCTTGGTCCTTGATATTTTGCAACCATGATGACATTAAAGTTGACGATTTCGCGGCCTCTTGTTGTCTTGCTTTAGCTTTCTTTCTGTGGAAACACCCTGATGGTTTTTTTTTCGACATGTTGATCTATGTTAGTCACAGGTAGAATATTCATACAACTGCGACATGAAATCTAACCTAAAACTCATCAAAAGTTCACGCTCACGTCACGTCAAGCGGGAACACTCACGAGTCACTAGTCAGGGGCGGGAGCGGGAGACTTGCGCTTGCGCTTTCTAGTCCTAGTCAAGCCGTAGACAATGTTGCCAACCCACAGCCTTAGTTATGAAAATACCCTGCCGCTTTAAAGATATTTCTTACTAGGCCTATGTTCTTTTGGTTTGCGCAAATATAGTTTACTGAAGTAAGAAATTGTATGTACGTAGACTATATTGTGCTATTGACACTTGACAGTAGAAATGGTAAATGTTTTTTTATGGTGGCCTCATCCCATCATTTGGCGCCCGGCGTGGCGCCCCCCCTAACTCGGCGCCCGGGTCACATGCCCCCCCCTGCCCCTCCCTGGATCCGGCCCTGATATACAGGGTGAGGCAGACCACCCGTACGTATAGCGGCCAAACCAAACGAGGTTGATTATTCGTAACAACTTAAACCCCCCTATTTCCACCTTAAATAATTTGGAGAAATTATTTTGAAATCTCTAAAACTCCCCAAAAGGGTAGTTTTTGGGGGGTAGGGGTGGTTTTTTGGAAAATTTTCAAATGTAAAGATATGTTGAGTTATACCTTATTTTAAAGTTATTTCTTCACTGATTATTTTGATGCAAAAAGTTTGAACCTATCTTGCCGCTTATGTACAGGGTACACCAAAACGTTAAAAAATCAGGGGTTTGTGGGTTAAATTTATTGCAACTACCTGCACAAATGTAGAGAGACCATATTTTTATTCAAAACTAATGATGAGACGGCTTATCGAAAAATATCATCAAATGCCACCCTACCCCAAAATTTACACATTTTAAAATTACATAAAATTTTGAAATACTTAACAGCCCCAATCTAAAAAAAATCAAATAGCAACCTAGGTTGTGTTGTACATAATTAGAAAGGTCTTTAAAAAATAAACATTTTCTACATTTAAAGTTTCTCTCTATCAATAGTCAATAGTCAAATATTCTTTATTCAAAAACATATAGTACATTTCTTACATTAGAATAGTGTCAAGTTTCAATAATATAAAATAAAGACTACATCCAAAACTAAATCTAAAAATCAATTGTTATTATTAAAAAATACCCTTTTCAAATTCCTCTATAGAGTACAAAACTAAAACTGTCAAAAATGCTTTTAACTTTTTCTTAAATATATTACAATTGTCCTCTTTTTTTTAATTTCTTCTGGTAACTTTTTCAAAAATTTATTTCCTACAAATGTTGTTTTTTTTTTGTAGAACTCCAGACGGTAACTTGGAAAATTAGACTCATTTTTGTGTCGTGTATTGTACGAGTGAATAAAATAATGTTGATCCCTTAGTGGGTTGTATCTTAGGAACATTATGCACTCATAAATAAATAGCCCATAAACGGTCAATATTTTTAATTCTTTGAACTTTTCTTTGACAGAATCATTAAAATTCAGATGTAACATGACTCTGACTGCTCTTTTTTAGACTTTCAATATTTCCGTGAGGTTTTCCATTTTTGTTGTTCCATATACACAAATGCCATAGGCTATGTGAGACTGGATATGAGAATAATAAATCAGTTTTAAAGTTTCCAAACTACACAAATTTAACATCTTTCGAATTGCAAATAGGCCTGAATTTATTTTGTTTAAAACCAATTTAGTATGTTCATCCCATGACAAATTACTATCAACCAATAATCCTAGAAATTTTATCTGATCAACCCTCTCAATTACACTGTCATTAATTTCAATATTTAAATCTAAAATTTGATTGGATTGTTTTGTTTTAAAATTTACAAGCTTGGTTTTATCAGAATTTAGAGTTAAATTGTGGTTTTGAAAAAATTGTTCAATACAAGCCAATTCGATTGAGGTCAGTATCTCAAATGGTTTCAAAACTGTAGTACAAAAATAGATTTTTAAATAATTTTACTCAATGTATTTATTATAAAAGTCAGTGCAATGTGCAAGTAAAAAAAAGTTCCAACAGTAAACTCGTCTCTTATGTTTATTATTAAAAATAACTACTGTACCCAATTTTTTAAAAGAGTCTTTTAAAATTTAAAAAGGTATTGGTACACTGTAAACTACAATTTCTTACGATAAGTGCAGTTATTAAATTAGTACATTTTGAATTATAAAAAGTTTTACACTTAAATTACACAAAATGTATAGGAGAAAACCTGTTGTTATGTAATCATTGATGTGAGTGCCATGGAAGGAAGGAGTATCCTGTCATTATTAAAAAAGATAAATACTTCAAACTGGTTTTGAAAACAAATCTACCATGTTATAGCAGCATCATGGTAAATTATCAATATGACAATTATCAATTATCAAACTAAAACCAACAATAACCTAGTAACTGACTTCATGAAGAGTTAAAACCGGTGCTCAAACTGCAACCCATTGTTTTCCAGGCAGAGCTCAATCCTTGAGGTGAAGCTATCTACAGCTCTCATTATGTCTTCTCTAATGATCATGTTTATAACCTCCCTTATCCGCTGCATCATGTCCTCTCTAGTTGGTGGTCTTGATTTATACACTAGGTCTTTCAGTCTACCCCACAAGTAAAACTCCATACACGTTAAATCAGGAGATCTCGCTGGGTAGTTCACAGGGCCGCCTCTTCCAATCCATCTGTCAGGGTATTGCTCGTTTAGAATTAATCGAGAATCTTCGGCGTAGTGTGCTGGTGCCCCATCGTGCATAAACCACATACGTTGTAAGACTTCCTCAGGGATTTTGATCAATAAATTAGGCAAGTGACCAATGAGAAAGTTGATATAAACTACTCGATCTAGGCGATCGTCAAAGAAGAATGGCCCTACAATATTGTCACCGATACTACCGCACCAGGTATTTAGGATCCAGTACCTTTGGTTGTCCACTTCTCGCATCCAGTGTGGGTTTCCAAATGCCCAGTATCTCATATTGTGACGGTTCACTTCTCCATTACTCCTAAATGTAGCCTCGTCACACCACAGAATGTTACAGTGAAAGTTTTGATTTTGTTGTAGTTTTTCTCGAGCCCACAAACAAAAGTTCATTCTATGAAGGTAGTCAGTCATCTCCATGGAGTTCTTGATGTAATGACATCCTATATGGGTGCATTTTATGATCGTGAACGATTCTTAAAACATATCTTTGACTGATAACAGAATCAAGAGCTACTCTTCGTGTAGAATCATGCGGATTCAGTTGAAAGGCTGCCAAAACTTCGGGTGCCCTATCACTTCTCACGGGTCTAGCGAGTTCCTTTCCTTTGTTGTGGTCAGGTTGAACACGATCTGTTTCACAAACTCGACTAGCAAGTCTTTGAAAAACGTTCCTGGAGTGATGTTTGCGCGGACGTTGGGCATAAAGAAGAGCGGCAGCTGAGTAATTTTAGGAACATTCCCCTAACACAATAAGCATCTGGAATGCCTCCTCATTTGAGAATGGCATTTTAGAACAAACAAAACTTACACTACGTACTTTTAAAAAATTTAAATTAATATCTACCTCATACCAGTGGTCACAAGAACAACTGAATAGGGAGACGATAATAACAGAGATTAGATAAGAGACTAAGGAATTGGTTTCAAAGTTCTTCCAGGGGCAACTCGTGTATTTGGGATTGTTTTGATGTGTTTTTTACTACATTATTTAAAAACAAATTAAACTTAAAAGTCCAACTTGTTTTCCATTTGTTTCATTGGGTTTTGATATTAATTGGGTCTTGTTCATTTTATTCACGAATGACTTCTCTTCATGTGTACAAAGCCATTGTACACCACTTATGTATGCTGATGACACGGTGTTACTGCTAGGTAATAAAAATCCAAATATTATAGCAACCACTGCCACCACAGCTTTAAACACAGCAATGAACTATTGTAAACAGAACAGCTTAGTTGTAAACCAATCAAAGACAAAACAATTAATTTTTGGAAACAAAAAACAAACAGTGACAAGACTGCCAGACCTGGAAACTACTGACAGCACCACCTACCTTGGCATCACACTCGACGAACATCTAAATTGGACACCTCATGTGGATAACCTCTGTAGGAAATTAAGCACAGGAATCTACGTCATAAGAAGAATTAAGACCATTAGTGATCTCAACACTGCCAAAATAGCCTACTACTCTCTTTTTGAGACGCATCTTCGATATGGGCTATTGGTCTGGGGAAACTCATCCAAGACAAATGTGCAACGTGTACTTATTCAACAAAAGAGAGCTATAAGGACACTTTGTGATCTATCACCCAGAGAATCCTGTAGGGAAAAGTTCAAGGAGCTCAAAATCCTAACTATAGTGAATTTGTACGTACTTGAGACCATAACATATGCTAGAACAAAGACTCTGAACCCACTCAAGACTGGATCACAACTGCACACATACAACACCCGACATGCAACAAACTACTGCCTCCCTGTACACCGCCTGACTAAATATGAAGAGAAGCCAAGCTACATGGGATCCAAGCTTTGGAACCATCTTCCAGCAGCAGTGAAGGGGACAGATGACCAGCACCTGAGACAACGGCTTGGCAACTAGCTAAAAAAACATCCATTTTATTCTCTTGATGAGTTTTTTGTTCTTGATTCAAATCATGTTTAATCACTTGACAATGTACATTTTTATGAATTTATTCCACATGTTATATTTGACGCAAAACTGTTCTTGAAGAATATGTTAATAAAGAATATTGTCTATTGTCTATTGTCTACAAACTAACTTAGTAAAATTATTAAAAAATCTATTTTTGTACTACATTTTTGGAGATAGAGAGACAAACTTTAAATGTAGAAAATGTTTATTTTTTTTTTAATCTTTCTAATTATGTACAACACAACCTAGGTTGCTATTTGATTTTTTTTAGATTGGAGCTGTTAAGTATTTCAAAATTCTATGTATTTTTAAAATGTGTAAATTTTGGGGTAGAGTGGCATTTGATGATATTTTTCGATAAGCCGTCTCATCATTAGTTTTGAATAAAAATATCGTCTCTCTAAATTTGTGCAGGTAGTTGCAATAAATTTACCCAGAAACCCCTGATTTTTTAACGTTTTGGTGTTTTGGTGTACCCTGTACATAAGCGGCAAGATAGGTTCAAACTTTTTGCATCAAAATAATCAGTGAAGAAATAACTTTAAAAATAAGGTATAACTCAACATATCTTTACATTTGAAAATTTTCCAAAAACCACCCCTACCCCCCAAAAACTACCCTTTTGGGGAGTTTTAGAGATTTCAAAATAATTTCTCCAAACTCTTTGGGGTAGAAATAGGGGGGTTTAAGTTGTTACGAATAATCTACCTCGTTTAGTTTGGCCACTATACATACTGTATGGGTGGTCTCCCTCACCCTGTATATGTACGTCTATATATATTATGTATATACAGGGCCGCATTTACAAATTCGGCGCCCCTAGGCCTACAGACCAAAGAGCGCCCCCCCCCCCCCAGAGGACTCTGATTACACTGACGTAGAAATCCAGTAAATTTCTTAATTACGTAATTTTGATGAAAGATAATTACAATAGTATATATATACAGGGTGTATATTATGTCTGGAAACACCCAAATATATCCTTTAATAATTTAAATATAAATTTGAAACCTCTTACAATCGTGATAGAGATTGGGCATCTACTTTTTGGAACAATGTTTTGTTATGTCACACCAACGGGGGACGTCCTGCCGAGGATATCGTGAATATTCTTAATGGAAGCCTATACCTTGTGATACATAATTTTAAAGGTAATAGCTTACTGAATTGAATGCCACAAACCGCATCTCAAAGGAATTATTCTATCAGAAAATAGAGCATTTTTTAGTATTGAAAATTTACTGATGTTCAACAATGTAATTTTAACATGGTTCTTGCCACAAAATGTGTTACACTAATTTTTTTAGCATTTTTTAAATTTTCAATTAAAATAAAATAAACAATTTTATTTTTAAGCTGGTTTCATTAGTACAAATTTTACCCAGTTTTTATTACAATGAATAAAACTTATGAGTCACTTTCTCTGATTACTTATGAATCTGTACTTGGTGTTTTCCAGTCAGCAGGAAGGTTTAAAGAGACAAAGGTCACTAGCCTATGAGAAACATTATTGTGTTATTAATCATCTGGTCTACAGGTTTCAGTTTGTTGAGCATGGAGCTTTCACTAGACAGGTCTAAGCTTGGGAATTACAAATGGACAAAGGTCATATCATTCCTGTCGAGTTAATCAGTGTTTTCTGAAGCATTGCTGTCAACAAGTTATCTAATTACAGTAGTTCAGTTTTTATTTGGCATTTTAATGGAATTGTCTGAAAGAGAACGAATTACTCTGTTGATGATGCGAGGATATGGCGATCGTCAAAGATCTTATCGGGAAGTTTGTAATTTGTTTAATGACACTTTCCCAGAAAGGAATCCATAAGTGTTTCAACAATATCAAAAACTATTGAGCGTTTTGAAATGACAGGGAGTGTACGTAATCGGCCAAAGTCGGGTAGGATACAATCTGCAACAGATGAAGAACATGCACTAGATGTTTTGCAAACATTTATTGAAGACCCACATACATCGCTCAGAAAAGCTGCACAGCAACATGATATGCACCCTATGTCTGTGAGTAAGATTTTGAAAATTAATAAATACAAACCATTTAAAGTTCATTTAGTCCAACAGTTAACGTGAGGATGATTACGACAGAAGAGTTGAGTTTTGTGAACTTGCGATGCGCAAATGTGATGACAATAGAGATTTTCTGACCAACCTATACTATTTTCTGATGAGGCAACGTTTTTCCTAAATGGCAATGTTAACAGGCACAATTGCCGTTACTGGGCTAGTGAAAAGCCACATTGGATTAATGAGTCCCATTCACAGCAACCACAAAAAACTGAACGTATGGTGTGGAATTTTAGGTAACAAAATTGTTGGACCCTTTTTCATCAATGGAAATTTTAAATGCCGAACTTTACTACAATATGCTCCAAAATGAAATAATCCCAGCTATTCAAATTGCAATCAGGAGAATACTTTGATAATGTATGGTTTCAGCAGGATGGTGCTCACACCCCATTATGGGAGACAGGTAAGAGAGTATTTGGATTTAAGGTTTCCTCATAAATGGATTGGCCGAAGAGGAGAAATCGAATGGCCTCCAAGATCTCCGGATTTGTCACCAATCGATTATTTCCTATGGGGTCATTTAAAATCCAATGTTTATAGAAGAAAGCCTCATAATTTGGAAGACCTAAGAAACAGGATTATAGAGGAGATTGCTTTGTGATAACTGAAGAAATGTTAGGCAACTCTGTCGAATCATTTTACACAAGATTGGCTCATTGTCAAACCCGTAGAAGGAACACACAGTTCGAAACAATTGCTTTGACACCAAATGCAGGTAAAACGTTTGTTGTAAGACTTTTCTAACAGCATACATTATTTTTTATTTGTAATAAGGAAATCAATAACATAAGTATTTCCATAATTGTACTGTAATAAAAACTGGCAAATTTTGTGCTAATAGAACCAGCTTAAAAATGAAATTTTTGTTTTATTTAATTGAACATTTAAAAAAATGCTAAAAAATTAGTGTAACACATTTTGTGGCAAGAACCATGTTAAAATTACATTGTTGAGCATCAGTAAATTTTTCAATACTAAAAATGCTCTATTTTCTGATAGAATAATTCCCTTGAGATGCGGTTTGTGGCATTCAATTCAGTAAGCTATTACCTTTAAAATTATGTATCACAAGGTATAGGCTTCCATTAAGAATATTCACGATACCTCGGCAGGACGTCCCCCGTTGGTGTGACATAACAAAACATTGTTCCAAAAAGTAGATGCCCAATCTCTATCACGATTGTAAGAGGTTTCAAATTTATATTTAAATTATTAAAGGATATATTTGGGTGTTTCCAGACATAATATACACCCTGTATATATGAGGAGTGTTTTTGAATAAATAAAAGCAATGAACCAATGAATGAGTCAACGTCGCACCCCGAACCTAGTTGACCTTGGCCACCCGCCCCGCCGAGCGCCAACACCACCCGCCGCCGCAACTTTTTTCTTTTGTGTATTAAAATTTATGCGCCCCCTAAAATTTTGCGCCCTAGGCCTGGGCCTAGTGGGCCTATAGGGAAATGCGGTACTGTGTATATATATGTATGTATTGTGTTATTACTCCACATGATAGGGTTATCTTTATGTTAGAATAATTAATGGTGAACTAAAACTCTTTTTTTGAACATTAATTTTATTTCATACACGTGTTTCGGTATAAACCATCTTCAGTGTGTACACTAATCTTAAGTGTAATATAGTTAGAGTCAAAGTCAAAATATTTTTATTGTACATTCATCAAGAATTACAATATTGTCAATAAACAGAAATCATTTCAGCTTTAGTCAGATTGTAGGGGTTCTCCGTTGTTTTTGAAGAATTCGCTTATGCTGTAGAATGGTCTTCTCACTAGCCATTTCTTCAATTCTCGTCTTAGCCAATCTCCAGTGAAGTCCTTCATGAATGCAGGTAGATGGTTTTGAAATCTGCAGCCGGCATAAGATGGTTTTTTTTTCTCTGATAGGGTGGTGCGATGGACTGGCAAGTTATATCTTGAGCCATGACGAGTGTCTCTGTTTTTTGGTGGTGTAAGTTTGTCCACATAGAGGATACTTTCTTGTATATAAAGAGATACAACTGTCATGATCTCTAGGTCTTGGAATGCCTGACGACAGGTTTGACGTGGTTTAAGGTTCGCCAATGCTTTGACAACCTTCTTCTGTAGAAGGAGAATCCGGTTGATATTGTGTGTTGAGGTTCCTCCCCTGACTAGTAGACCATAATGGATATAAGATTCTACTAATGCAAAATAAGCTGTTTTGGCTGCTGCTAGTCCTGCAATCCATTTTATTCTTCGGATGACATATATGCTTGTACTGAGAGGTACAATAAATGTACAATGTAGAGGTTAATGTACACACTGAAGATGGTTTATACTGAAACACGTGTATGAAATAAAATTAATGTTCAAAAAAAGAATTTTAGTTCACCATTAATTATTCTTATATATACTCGTATATTACTCATGATGAAGCTTTGAAGCAGCACTTATCTTGTTTCAAATAATGACACTGTTTTTATAACATCTAAGAGAAACTAAAGATGAATTGCATAGGAATGCAATAAAATTTCCTTTGGTGTACACAATTAAAAGTACAATGTAAAAATTATGATTCTTTTTTTTATTTTATATAAACAAAAAATTTTGACCGAAAAACTATAAAAGTACTTTACAACAAAATATTGTTAAAAATTCAAACTTCCACTATGCTCCTTAGACATTTTAACATAAAGGGTGTTCATTTAAAAACTTCAAACTCGTATTAAAAGACTTACTCACCCGTGGGGGAATGGCATCCTCATCGGCATCAGCACTGTCCCAGATGGGATCGTGGGTGATGTACCATCCTCGTCTTGTGCTGCAACTTCTAAGGGAGTGGCAGGGCAAGGGGAGGAAGCCACCTTCCCTTGTCACTATTCCAGTGACAAGGGTAGAAAACCTTTTCCCCCTCTTAGTTTTGGCCCTGAAATTGAGAGTAGCTACCTATCCCTTCCTTTCCTGATGGTCCCACCCCTACTTTACCAACAACCCCAGACTAAGGTGTTATGCGACCCGTGCTGAGAGTCTCGTGGCACTGGGGGTATATTCAGTGTCTACAACGGAGCCTTCTGGGAACCAGGGGACACCAGTCGTAATTGCCCTTATCTTCCTAATCGGGTCACTGGAAGATGGACCGCAAAAACCCGGTTCTCGTGGGATCAGAATGGAGAATGAACCAAACCAAAACAAAACCAAAAACTGAAACTCAAGAGGTAAGCGAAACTCAACCAGAAGAGCTACCGATTGAAACAACTAAGAGTGTCTGAGATGACCCCAATGGAGGAAGACAGACTTCTTGTCAGAAGGCGAAGTTCGGCCGGAAGAGCCAAAAAAGAAGCGGCTCTCGAGAGGGCGAACTACGAAAGCGGAGGATAGAAGAGGCTATCGCTAGAGGTGAGCCGATAATCCCCCGGAAAGAAAGGCAGAAGAGGTGGGAAGAGAAAAAACCGAGCTCTGATGAAACCAAACAACGAAGCCGGTTCCTCAAAAAGGGAACTTGGTTGTTGTTGGGGCCTCAGAGCAAGGGAAAACTCATTCCGCACCAGCCCAAAAACAACAAACCCCAAGCTATTCAGGTGTGAAGAGGCAGCGATCGCAGCTGACACCTGAAGAACAAGCAAAGGGAGGGGAGAAAGAAGGAAGGGGCATGATGGAGGTGTCACTAAGAAGACACCCGAAACATATGCCGAAAGGATCTCTGTGGAGAAGCTGGCTATTGTCCGGCTCGAACACCCAGAAGTGAAGCTATCGACGGAAGAAGCCAACAACCTGAAGAAAAGTGCTGGGCAAACGCGCCTTTAAGGGCAAAAACGTTAGGATGTCCAGCTGTCATGTTGAAGGTGGAGCGATAGTGGTCGGCTGTGTTAACACAGAAACAAAGGTGTGGCTAGAGAAGCAGGTCCAGGAGCTGAGTCCTTTCGAAGGGGTTCAGCTGAAAATGGGGCCCCAGCTAAAAGTCTGGTAAGGATGTTTAAAGTATCCACTTTTATCCCTAAGGACATCGAGGTGGACAGCAAGCAAGAGCTGTTCGAAGCCCTCAAAAAACCAGAATGACCTTGACACGGATCAATGACTGCTGTTGGAGGGAAATCTAGTACCAACGGCGAATTCCTGGTCCTTCATGTGGACGAAGACTCCCTGAAGAAGCTGAAGACTCTGGCGATGCGCCCATTTTTGGGCAGTGACAGGATCACCTTCAAGCTGCAGGGAGGTAATGATCAATAGTGGATGACAGCGGTGCTCCAGATAAACTTACACCACAGCAGAGCAGCTACGGCAACACTCTGCCAGAAGATCCTGGCTGACGACATAGGCGTGGTCCTGATCCAAGAACCATGGACCATTGGCAGCCGTGTGATGGGGATGAGCACCGCTAAAGGTAATTTGATATATGATTCTGGCAGTAACAACCCTAGAGCATGGTATAATATGTCAGTAACAAAATCAAATCACTAAAAATGGCACAAATGTGTTCTAGAGACACAGCCGTGACAGAGGTTCACTTGCAGACAGGTGATGGCAACATCAGAATCCTGTTTGCATCAGTTTACCTCCCATACGATTCTCCAGAACCACCGCCAACTGCGGAGATGAGGCGGTTTGTGGAGTTCGGAACCCTTACGCGGAGGCACCTGATTGTCGGTTGTGACGCGAATGCCCACCACACACCGCTTGGGGGAGCAGCAACATCAACAATCGGGGTGAGTGCCTCTTGGAATTTCATAGTAGAATCTAACTTAGTTATTATGAATCAAGGCTGTAAACCTACTTTAGTACAAAGAAGAGGTACAGGGGTAAGAGAAGAGGTCTTAGATATAACTCTGACTAGCAACTTTATTGCAACTAAAGTTTTAAACTGGAGTGTGCTTGATGAAGCATCTGCTTCAGATCATAAGTATATCTCCTTTGACATGAGGTCGTATAAAATAAAGGAGACCTATAGAAACCCAAAGAAAACAGATTGGGTAGCTTTCAATGCAGAGCTAAAAAAACAATCTAGTAAGGGAAAATGGGTATCAGGGGCAAGGGTGTCGAGGACATGCGAACTCTTTGAAAAACGCCATGATAGAATCGTACCACAAAGCCTGCCCCGTGATTGAGAAAAAACTCAAGGAAAAAAGCATGTTGGTGGAACCAGGGGCTGGAAACCTTGAGGAAAAACCTTCGCAGAGCATATAATACATGCAAACGTGCAGGGAACTGGGATAGGTACTCTGCTGCTCTAACAGAAGTACAATAAAGAGGTGAGAAGAGCTAAGAGAAACTCGTGGAGAGAATTCTGTCAGAGTATTGATAAGGCTCCTGATGCGCAAAACTCCAAAAAGTCCTAGCTCGAAGCCCCACAAATGCGGTGGGTACTATACTTAGGGAAGATGGGACTCACACCAAGGATCCTGAGGAGACTCTTCAGTGTTTACTGAATACACACTTCCCAGGATCGTTTCAAACCAGTGAAACAGTTGTTAGTGAATGGCGGCGAGAACCTAGAGATAGCTCGTCTAAGGTGGACTGGAACTGTGTAAAGACTGTCATCAACTACTTAGGGATAAAACGGGCCTTGGAGTCTTTTAAGCCGTTCAAATCACCAGGTACCGATGGCATTTTTCCCGCTTTACTGCAGGAGAGTGGGGACTTGGTGATACCCCTGCTCCTACGACTGTTTAGAAAACTAGTCTAGCGACAGGAGTCATACCCTCATCTTGGAGGACCTCTTGGGTTATATTTATCCCGAAGCCAGGCAAACCCTCCTATGAGGTTTGCAAAGGCTTATAGACCAATTAAGCCTAACATCCTTCTTTGTCAAGACCATGGAGAAGGTTCTGGATAGGCATTTAAGGGACACAGTCCTCATCAATCGTCCCTTACATCCAAATCAACATGCCTATCAGAAAGGTAAATCTTGTGAAACAGCCCTACACTGTCTGGTTGGCAAGATTGAGCAAGCTATTGAACAAAAGGAAATAGCTTTAGCAGTGTTCCTGGACATAGAAGGAGCTTTTGATAATACGAGTACTCACTCTATAGTGTCTAAGCTTACATCCAGGGGTACGGAGGAAAAAAACTGTTGTTAGGTGGATAAGTAACATGCTTAAGAGCAGAAGAGCACAGGCATCTCTGTGCGGAATCACAAGAGAGGTCAAAAACGCAGCGAGGATGTCCACAAGGAGGTGTATTATCACCAAGCCTGTGGAACATAGTTGTGGATGACTTACTCTGGACTCTGAATGAACAGGGTATGTATGCTCAAGGCTATGCAGATGATGTTGTTATACTCATAAGAGGTAAGCATATGGTAAACGTGTCTGGAAATGATGCAGAGAGCACTGGCCATTGTGGAGCGATGGTGTGACGAAGAAGGACTTGTAGTAAATCCTTCGAAGACCGTCATGATACCATTTACAAGAAGAAGGAAACTGGAAATCACACAGCCAGTCCTATGTGGGGGCGCAGATACAGTTAAGCAGGGAGTTCAAATATCTAGGTGTCAAACTGGATGATAAACTCACCTGGAATTGTCATATGAATACATAATCAGACGATCTCAGACTACATTGATGATGGTGAGACGTGCAGTAGGATGCACATGGGGGCTTAGACCCGACATGTCACACTGGCTGTACACCAGAGTCATTAGGCCAATGATGGTGTATGGCTCAGTGGTATGGTGGCCAAAAGTCCAACAGGTGACTGCCGCAAAAAACCTGTCAAAGGTACAGCGGTTGGCATGCTTGGGGACAACGGGTGCCATGAAGGAACACCAACCGCTGCTATGGAAGTAGTGCTAAACCTCCCACCCCTAGACATATTCGTCATAGGAGAGGCTAGGATGGCTGCCTACAGACTGAAGTGCAATGGGAACTGGCATTATCACCATGCTAGTAAGCACTCCAAGATCGTTGACATTCTCAAACTGGATATTCTAGAAATGATGTCTGACAGAATGGCAAAGGTTACGGACTGGGAAAAACCATTTCAAGTCAACATTGTTGAGAGAAGGAATGGTCAAAAGGTGAGCCTGACTACATGAAGAAGGCTCTAACCTGGTACACGGACGGGTCAAAGACTCTGAAGGGTACTGGGGCAGGGGTCTGGGGAGCCAGACCGAGGGTTAACTTAAGCTTTAGCCTAGGTAAACTGGCAACTGTCTTTCAGGCTGAAGTTACAAGCCCTTGCAGAATGTGCAAGAGTTAATGTGGAAAGGGGCTACAAAGGCAAAAACATCTACATTAACTCGGACAGCAGGGCTGCTCTGCAGGCCTTGGCCAACCATGACTGTAATTCGAAGGCAGTCTGGGAATGCCCATAAGGTCTTGAAATTGCTGGCGAAAACCAATAAAGTTATTCTAACTTGGGTGCCTGGACATAGAGGAATCACAGGAAATGAAGGGGCAGACGGTTGCGCTAACTTGGGAGCCAACCGTCTTCTTACCGGTCCTGAACCAACGTGTGGGGTCTCATATAACTTAGCACGTAGATCAGTTACCAAGTTGGATGGCTAACAAACACCTACAACATTGGAGAAACACTGAGGGGAATGTACAGGCAAAGCGGATGCTCAAGGGACCATCAAGGAACATTGCAGCAGATGCCCTTAGAATGAGTAGAACGGAGATCAGAAAGGTGACTGGTTTTATTACAGGTCATTGGATATTCCGAAGTCACCTGAACAGAATAGGTATTCCAGTTCAGGAAACACTGTGCAGGAAATGTGGCGAGGCTGACGAAACAGCCAAGCACGTCATATTTGAATGTCCGGCATTACAGAGCAAACGCTCAAGATCCCTAGGTGTTCTTATGCATACGGAAGAGGGGTTGGAACAGGAAGGCATTGTTCAGAAGATCTCATGGTTTTTGTAAAGGCCTGGGATTTGATACAGCTTAAACCTGGGAGAGGGTGCACAATAAGCCGGATGGCTGAGAGGCAACTACCAGCCTAGGAAACCTGGCCCTCTGTTAAAAAAAAAAAAAAAAAAAAAAAAAAAAAAGACTTTACTCGTATAGCCCAAGTACCAAAATTCTGTAAATGGGAGTGTATAGATTAACTAATTAGGGGAACAAACAATACAATATTTTCAAAATGGGGGTGCTCACCCCCATGCCCCCCGTACCCAAAGTTAAAATTTTGAAATGGCAACTTTAAATGTGACACCTCAATTTGAAGCTCATAAAAAATGCTGTATTTTGGTTAAAAAAAATTGAAATCGGCCAAGCCGTTTTGTGTCAGCAGCCAATAATGTAATTTCTTACATAAAAATTATTAGTTTACAAACTACTGTACTACTGCTAACAAAAACAAAATTACTCACTGAATATGGTTGTAAACTTCAAATAAAATGTTCAAATTGGTTGCCATTGTTGTTCAAGAAAAAAATAACCTACTTTCAAATTCTTGCCTAACCTAAAAAAGTTTCTCTGGTTAAGTATCTGCACTCAGCAGTGATCCTGTTTTTCAAGTCTTGGACACCAGTGGGATGTTTTTTAAAAACCACTGATTTCAAATGACCCCTCTAAAAAAATCTAAGGGTGATAAGTCTGGAGACCTTGTTGGCCACTCAATTGATCCTCTTCTACCAATCCAGTGATCCGGATAGTGTGCATGTAGTCGGATAGTGTGCATGTAGTCATTGTCGCACAAGAAGAGCATAATGTGGAGGAGCTCCATCTTGTGACATAATAAAACATATGATGGAATGAACCCTTCCCCTCCCCTCCCAACATATGGTAGTTGTATAATAATACAACTCAAGAGAAATTTTATTGTTGTGCGCGATTATAATATCTACTTTTTAAGTTAAGTGGACTTACGCAAAACCTCCATAGCCCAGAACATTAACCAATAATCTCATATAAATTGGTTGATGGTCCAAGATTAATGAAATAATAATTATTAAGTCAAATAATATATTACACCTGAGGACATAACCAAACAAGATATGTATTGGAACTAGAAGTAAGCTTTGGTAAATAATAAACTACAAACATTTCAGCTAATAATCTTCAATTGTTCAGGTACTTAATTTGTTCAGTTAAGTACCTGAACTTAAGAAAAGAAAGAAGAAATTTTCTTAGCTTATCAGAATGTAATAATGAGACAATGAAACGTTTCTGAATAAAACAAACACAAACAATATGTCTTTCTTTATGAAACCAACATTTTTTACATTAAACATTTAGGTTTTGAATTTATAGATTTTTAATTTAAATAAACATTTTTTTTAAATGTTTATATATTCCTGAAATTTCTTTTAAACATACATTTAACTCCAGGTTTAACTCTAATCTTATTCTAAGTTAATTTCTAGAACTGATCTCTCCCATGGGTGAGTTCCTAAAGTGGTCTTGGCAACATTCCAAATGCTTAGTGAAGAAATCATTATCTTATTTCTATTTTTAAGACAAATATTTTATTTAAAAACTAGATTAAAACCGAAGTGAAATAGCATATATAAAGCAATAAATATTTTTAATTCTTTTTGCCCGCCGCCGTTATTTAGAATGGAGCAGGCCAGTTTTGGCTCAGCTATTCCCTACTGGGCTATACAGATTAAAGCATTAGTGCTAAAATATTGTTCTTTTGAAGCTGAAACTAGGAACACTTATCAGAAATAATACACATGGCCCATTATTTAAAATGAGTATTATATCATTTGTGATACACAAAGCGCTGAACTTAATAGGGCTACATAACATAATGTAATGGCCTGTGGAAAATGGCTAGTGTTACATGTCATGTCACTGAATTTATCAAGGGAAATTACATTATTTTGTGAAATTAAATATGTAAGGACAAAAAAGATACACTACATTATTAAAAAAATAAATTGTAATAATTAGCTGTTGTAACTAATTCTTAGTAATTATTCACTAAGTAAAATGTGTGGACAATTAAATATTAAAATAAATTATTATACTCATTATGATTTGCATTATCTGCATTCAACACATTTAAAAGAAAGTGAAGTCCTGAATAATGTTCTATTCTCAAATAATGACTCTGAGTTTTTTCTTTGCCTTCACTTTTGATGTAAAGAGCTTGACTTCTATGAACAATAAACCTATTTGTAAGTTTTAACTATGTTTCAATTAGTATTTTTTTATATTTATTTGTAGTAGGACTCCATCTTTTCTGTTTGATATTACAGGCTTTTTTTTGAAAAATTGCATTAGTTTAAAGTTCATATTGACTGTATTTGATTATTGTTAATTTATAAGGTTGAAAGGTAGAGAGGGCTTCACAGTCCGAATTTCACTTCTACAATAAAGGCATTTTTCATTTCATTTCCAGTTGTTTTTACATTAAGTTATAAAATATTTGTTTACTTGGCTAGAAAGTATTGAGTTAGTTTAAAAGGGCATAAAAAAGTAAACATAGGTTGCAAAAAAATTAAACTATAATTTATTGATTAAGAAAAATATTTACAAATGTATACACTATTTACAACTTATGTATAATACCTAACACTAAGATCACAAAGACTTAATTTAAACAGGAAACTTAAATAAACATTTATTCAACATTAATTTTAATCAACCTCTTCAATTGTTGGTCCATTGCTGTCTTTACTCTGATGTCCTCGAGAGTGGGGTTGTCCTGCTCCATGGAGTTTGGCCATTATAGGAGAACACTGTTGCTGTAGCTCCCGCAGCCGATGTTCGTACTCATCCTTCTCCGCCAGACTGTTATTGTCGAGCCACCTCAAAGTTTCTTCACACTCTCGCCTTGCAGCTGACTTATCTTCTTCACTCAACTTCTCTCCTGCCTCATCCAATGCCTGCTTCACATTAAAGGTGTACCCCTCCAGCTGGTTCCTCGCAGCAATCTTCTCCCGCTGTTTGTCGTCTTCCTCCTTGTACTTCTCTGCCTCGTTCACCATCCGGTCAATCTCCTCCTTGGATAGTCGGCCTTTATTGTTCTGGATGGTGATGTTCTTGGATTTTCCGGAACTGTTATCTTTGGCAGAGACATTGAGGATACCGTTAGCATCAAGATCAAAGGTGACATCGATCTTTGGTACACCACGAGGTGCAGGAGGAATTCCTGTCAGATCAAAGGTACCCAAAAGGTTGTTATCTTTGGTCATGGCTCGCTCACCTTCAAACACCTGAATGGTTACAGCAGGCTGATTGTCGGCATAGGTGCTGAAAGTCTGCGTCTGCTTGCAAGGAATTCTCGAGTTCCTCTCGATGATTTTTGTCATAACACCTCCTGCTGTCTCAATACCAAGGGAGAGAGGAGTGACGTCAACAAGGAGAACATCCTGGATCGCTGAGCTTTGATCTCCTGACAAAATGGCAGCCTGGACAGCTGCACCATAGGCAACAGCTTCATCTGGGTTGATGGACAGATTGAGTTGTTTACCCGAAAAGAAGTTCTGTAGAAGACTTTGAATTTTAGGAATTCGAGTTGACCCTCCCACCAGGACTACATCGTGAATAGAAGATTTGTCCATTTTGGCATCATTCAGAGCTTTTTCTACTGGTTGAAGAGTGTTACGGAAAAGGTCTGAGCAGAGTTCTTCAAACCTGGCTCTGGAGACTTTGGTGTAGAAGTCAATTCCATCGTAGAGAGCGTCAATCTCAATGCTGGCCTCTGTGCTAGATGAGAGGGTTCGCTTGGCTCGCTCAGCCGCAGTCCTCAATCTACGGAGAGCTCTTGGGTTAGACCGCAGATCTTTGCGGAACTTCCTCTTGAACTCATCTGCCAAGTGGTTGACAAGGCGGTTGTCAAAATCTTCACCTCCTAAGTGAGTATCACCAGCAGTTGCCTTCACTTCAAACAGAGAGCCTTCATCAATTGTCAAAATGGATACATCAAAGGTTCCGCCTCCAAGATCAAAAATTAAAACATTCCTTTCACCTTTGAGATTTTTATCAAGTCCATAAGCAAGAGCAGCTGCTGTAGGCTCATTGATAATCCTGAGAACATTAAGACCAGCAATTGCTCCAGCGTCTTTGGTTGCTTGTCTCTGTGAATCATTGAAATATGCGGGGACGGTAATAACAGCATCCTTTACAGGGCCGCCAAGATAGGCCTCGGCAGTCTCCTTCATTTTAGTTAATACCATTGAGCTGATTTCTTCAGGAGCAAATTTCTTATTTTCTCCCTTAAATTCTACTTGAATTTTTGGTTTTCCACAGTCGCTGATTACTTTAAAAGGCCAATGTTTCATGTCTGCTTGAATTTTTGGATCATCAAATTTCCTTCCAATTAATCTTTTGGCATCAAAAACTGTATTCTGTGGGTTCATTGCTACCTGGTTCTTGGCGGCGTCCCCGATGAGCCTCTCGGTGTCGGTGAAGGCGACGTAGCTGGGTGTCGTCCTGTTCCCTTGGTCGTTGGCGATTATCTCCACTTTCCCCTGCTGCCAAACTCCCACACAAGAGTAGGTCGTTCCCAAGTCGATTCCAATAGCTGGCATTTTCCCTGGCATATTGAGTAACTAGTAGATAACACAATTACAAAATCGAAACACTTGTAATAAACAGAGCGTAAGATCACGCACTTGCAAACTCGCTTCGAGCACTCAGAATAACTCTGACGTCTGATTCAAACTGAGCAGACTGCCGCGCGCCGCGTATATAAAGATAGCTGTTTGGTTCCAGAAGCTTCTCAGCTGTTCTACTTGTCAGTATAATGCTACGATCCCATTGGCTCTTGAAGTTTCTAGATTCCGTATCTGATTGGTCGACACGCTGTGCTGTATTGATCGTGGCGCATTCTCTTTCGGCGTTTCTGTTTATAGAGCTTCTAGGTGCTTCTCGGCCTTCTCGGCTCTTTACTTGCAATTAAATATGGATTTCTATTTAGTGTTGTCAACGTTAACAGGTCATGAAATTCTTCAATCCACATGTCGAGCATAATTATTGTTTAATTTTCATAACATACTGTTACAATTAAATACAATGTTATTTACAATAAGTAAATATTTATTCAAATAAAGATAATGTTTCATCGTTCTTAAAACACAATTTTTCCTTTCATAAATATTGTATAACAAACAATTAAGTCAATTTAAAAGATCTATAAAATTATTTGTTATTATATAGTAATTAAATTGGCAAGATAGGCTATGTAACTAAGCTATATATATATATAAGCATATAAACCCAAGTTGATAAGTAACCTTTAATGGTTGCTGAGAAATAAACGTACATATGTATGTCTTGAAATATATTATAACTTTCAGAAAATCACAAAAAATAGAAAAATAGTTTTATCGAATTATAAAAAAATAATTTTTTATATTAATAAAATGTTGATGCACGTGTTCACGTTTTTCTTATTAAATTTGTCTTATAACTTCCTTTTTAGAATATTTTTGTGCTGTCTAACCTTCGTCTTGAGGCTATTCTACAGTTTTTCTGCATTTATCTTTTTCTTCATTTCTTTTGTACTCTCGGTCAATTGTTTTTCGAATGTGATCCCAATTAACACTGTTGAACATTCCTTTGGTTTTGGGTTTTCCCCTTCAAACATTTTTCTAACAACCTCCTCCCTAAATTTAGGTTACTAACCCTAAATATACATAATCTCTACTGATAGCACACTATGAAAACTATTATTGTGTAATAAGTAAAAATAACGTGTGGTTTTGTGGGAGGGATGATTCTAATTTCAGTAAACAAACAATGGACATAATCTTATACTGAAGTACTTTTGACTTTACATTCAAATAAGATTCAAGTGCTATATTCAGTTGCAAATAGGAGATTTCAGGCTATAAAATAGCAACAAAAACATTTATGTAAAGAAATAAATAAGATGGTGCATCTGCCCCCTTAAGTGAAGGTAAAAATAAATTTCTTTGTGGATATAAATGTTTTATTTTAATTACAATCATTGTTAATTATTAATAATAAAAAAATTAACACTGATCTAAGCGTATCTCTTCCACTCAAGAAAGTATAAATAAGCAATATTTTGTTGAAAATATGTTGTAGGGTTAATGGTTTCCAAGATATTTAATTTTGAGCTTCAACCTAAAGGACCACCATCTACCTTCTTTCTGCCCATACTGCACCATCCACCATACCGCGCCCCACTCTGCATTTTGTTTGGCTACGCCACCGCTCTCAGATAAACTAAATCGATACAAAGGGCTTAAAAATCAGAGCAAAGACATTGGCTTCGAGTTATCTAGGAAGATTTAAACAGAGGAACTGGTTAAAGAAATAGAAGGTTTCAAATGGCATGGCCTTGGAATGAATAACACAGTTTAAGAAAAGGTATTATAGAATTTTAGAATTATTATTTATGAGTAACACTTAGACGAAGGTTACCCAAACATCACAATATAACTCTAAATACTCCTTACTCTTCAGTCTCTGTCGTTTCGGTGGAGAGCATGCTTACATTAATAAGAAATTATTTAAGAAGCACTATGAAACAGATTAACATATTTAAGTATTTGATTAACATTAATATTGATTAACATATTTAATCAATTGAAGATCAAAGAGTTTTTGTTCATCAATCTTTTCTGAAATTATATACACAGTAACTGGCTAGTTAGGAACAAAATATTATTTACTGATAGTACAGACTCAAAATTATCTAGAAAAACTGAGAAATGCCTTTGCCAAAGGAAAATATCCTTCAAAGTTTATAAACAACCAAATTAAACAGTCTAGTGTTCATAAAACCCAAAAATATGTAAAATTTATAACTAAATATTTCCCTAAATGTATAAAACAAGTAATATTCTAACAACGACACACAAAATTCTTCAATATTCACCATTAACAAAAAAACCCATTTTCAAAACTACCCAGACTAGTGTTTCGTAGAAATACTAACCTGAAAATCTTCTGGTACGGCATAAATTGCCACCTATTAAAATTAAAAATTCAGAAAAGCAATATTTTAAAAGTCAACCCTGTAAAAACAAACGTTGTAATACTTGCAACATTATAAAATCGTCCAATTCATTTACTAATAATAAAACAATGAAAACGTATCCAATTAGAGGAGAAATTAATAATTGTAAACAAAAATGTAATTTATCAATGAACATGTAAAAATTGTGCAATTGAATATGTTGGATTGACAACAAACTCATTGCACATAAGAATAAATAATCTAAAAAATAATTAAAAAAAATGTTTTCTATACACGGATTAGGCCATCAACAACATGGTTGAATAATTTTCATTAAAAGGTATTTGCCAAGTACCCGAAGATAGATATAAAATTTATTTAGACAATTTAGAACAGGCACATCAGTTGATATTAAATCAAAACTACCCTTTGGTCTGAACAAAAGATAAAATGTATCTTTGAATTCACATTGGGTTCTAAATAATATTTACCTACTTTAAATTTTTATACATTTTTCTCTGTTCATGATTAGGCATATCTATTAGCTTTTAGTCACATATCCTTAAGTTTCTGTTTATGTTCAAATATCTATTTTCTATTTAGTTGTCAATGTTTGTAATGAAGAATCTTGGAGCATTGGAAAAAAGGTTTAATTTACTAACACTGGTCTCAGCTGATTAAAGTGGCTATACTAAAACTGAGAGAAGTGGGCGTGAATTTTCAAAGTGTGACCTTTGACGGTACAAAAACTAATCTCAGTCTTTAAAACATTTAGGATGTAAATTCCCTGAAATGCCATTTTTTAACTTGATACCATTAATTATGATATTTGTGCTATTTTGGATCCTCCGTACATGTTAAAACTTGCACGAAATAGCGGACATGAAAATTATGGAATCTGCGTCAGGTAGGATTTGATTGAAATATGTAGAAGAACTTAATAACTTACAAAAAAAGAGTTTTAAAATGTGTAACAAACTATCAAACAAATATGTTTTCTACAAAAACCGAAAATTTAATGTGAAGGTTGTAGCACAGACTCTAAGCTCCAGCGTAGCGGATGATTTAGAGTATTTGTGTGTAAAAACAACAATCACAGTTCATAAACTGTTTACCAACCGTAAGTAAGAAACTCGTAAGAATAATTGATAATCTTTTTGATAATTTGAGCAGTAGGGATCAATTCAGAAGAGGCTATGAGGATCCCATAAAATTAGAAAACAAGGAAAAAGATGACGAAATTTTAAAGAGCAGAAAACTATCTGTCTAAACTTAAAATTAGAGAACTATGAGCGTTGGATCATGCAAAGAAAACATATGTTTTAGGGTTTTTAAGTGATATCAGGAGTATTTGTAATTTAAGAGACAAATAGTTGGTTTTTTATTATTTTAACTATTTGTTAGCCTATAAGTTAGTCACGACAATTTAGAATTATTTTTCTCCTGTGTTCTAAGTAGGGGAAACAATAATAATTCAAATAATAATGCTAACCGCCTTGAATTTTATCATAATTCACACCTTAACCTTCTTGAGTTAGGTCATGATAAGTGTGATTTGGATTTTTCTTTAGATGATAGTAGTGAAATTGAGAGTGCCATGTATGTTATGGAAAATTAAGACAGTTCTAGTTTTAAGGATGAAATATTACATTATTTTTATTGCGTCATTTGTAAGACGTATTGAAAAAAGTATTAAATGTAATGGCTTAAAAGTTCTATACTCCATGCCAATGATTCTGATCTTATAATCACTTTTTACTGATTTTAAATCGAAGGATAAATTAACTAGATCAAGTGATGATTTATTCAAAATTGTAAAATATTGCTATTTGCTCAAGTTATCTAAAACAAATATGACCAATTCTGAATTGACATTAAGAGTTTGTATCCATTTTACTGGTATTGTATTCAAGGGACATTTAACTAACAACAAATTCACTGGAAGCCACAAGTTATCTTTTAATAAAATGGAGACTAAAAATATTTTTTAGAATAATATCTCATCACATCACATTACAAAATTGTAAACTTTGTACATAACAAAAAAAATCAACTTAGGAATAAGGCAAACATTGGCCAAAAGAATTTTAATTTCTGACAAGTAGATCAGACGTAAGTCAGGTTTGTACATTTTATGTAGTTTAACTTAAAATAAAATACAGTCAATAAAAAAAGGTGTTTTTCACCTGGTAGATATTTTAATGTCTGTAGTCTTTGTTACCGACTTTGTAAGAAAAATACCAAGTTAATATCTCAATTATTTTGATATTGTATCAATATTCAGTTTTTTTTTTTTTTTATATCTAAAAATAAAAATCCACAGTAAAAAGCAACTACTAACATTTGTAACAATAAAGGAAATTGTGGAATATAACAATATTATTAAATCTAGAAGACGTTTTAAAGTGCTGTTAAATCATTACTATAATGTTACTATAGAATGTTGACAAAAAAATAAATAAATATTGACATAGTAGCAGTTTTTCATTGCTTGAGAACACGGATAAAAGTTTTCTAAAAAAGGAACCTAGCTAGATCGATTTATCGCCCCCGAAACCCCCTTCATATTAAATTTCATGAAAATCATTGGAGCCGTTTCCGAGATTCTGATTTTATATATATAATTATATATATATATATATATATATATATATATATATATATATATACACACACACACACAAACACACAAGGATTGTTCATTTAAAGGTATTGGATGTTTTAGTTTTAGTTTGTTACATTATATTATTATACTTTGTAAATACTTTTTGAAAACAGAAAATACCAAAATATTACAGGAACTATAACTAAAAAAGTCCACTTCGTGTTTCTATGTATATATACTGCTACTTTTGAATGTTCTTGATATTAATGTTTACACTTGTATAATATACAATAATTAGTAAAACATAAAATATTATTGTTTAAATTCATATAGAGCACATGGAAAAAATTTCTGTTTGTGAATCCCAAAACACATCAATATAGAATAAGTTCTATAACTTGTGACCAAAATGTTAAGATTGACATGTTATATTATAAGATTTTTACAGTAAACTTTGTTTACTAATTCGTTTTTCTATATTTTTCTTGTTGTAATCATGGTTATCCATAAGTCTAGTATAAACATGTCAGAATTCTAAACTTAACTGCCTTTAAACCCCAAAATCTGTACGGTTTTTCCTTAGACCAATAGGATCCTATGTACCAATTTTAAGTTTCTAGGCAGTGCCAGTCTTATGATGTGCGGTGCCCGGTGGAAACAATGATTGCAGCAACTCTCAATTTGGCACCCATCTTCTACACCTCCTCCCTCATCCACCGTAATTATGACTAAACACACTATGAAGCATAGATAACAAGAAAAATATGCTATAATATTAATACTTAAGTATTAAATGAAGTTATAAAATAAATTAGGTTTTATTGGAGTAAAGTTACGATTGAGAAGTATTTCAGTTATAACGAGTACAACACTACATTCCTTAGAACAATACAATACATCAGTTCAGTGTCCATATGTTGACATTGTGATGGACAATTAACAACTGAATACTCTCTTTTGTACAGGCTATTCCAATATATAAAACAAACAAACAAAACTCGACTGATTTTTGTTGTTGTCGAAGTTGTCTTTCTAAAAACTATAATATATAATAATTGATATGGCAAACTTAAATACTTTTTTGTGAGATGCCCTAAGTTGGAGGACTGGGGGTGGATGCACCTTCATAAGGCTGGTCTCTAGAACCTTTCTATCAAAAATCATCCTTCATAAGGCTGGTCTCTAGAACCTTTCTATCAAAAATCATCGCACAAACGATAAAAATTTAAGAAGAACCTGTTGTATCTTTAAGAGCTGGCTGTACTGGCGGCCATCTTGATTTTAGATCAGTGAGAAAAATGTTAAACTTGAAACCTTTTAAGGTCTTATTTTAGTTTAGTGTAGATGCATGAAGGTATTTAATTTTAAAAGATATGAACAATACATATCCCAATACTTATTGGGTTTTTTGATATTTAGATAAAACTCAAACAATTTTGTACTTTATTAATTAAATACTCAAATGTATACACTTTACAAGAAAAACAAATAGTGTTTGGATAGTATTCATCATAGCTTTTAGACTGAGACACTTCCCATAATTCAGTTACCAAAAATAACTGTGTGAATATATTTGAATTTTAACATTATCCTTATGGAGAAAAATTTAAGGTCACTGTTCTACAGCCAGTCCTTAATAAATAATAGGTTCTTGATTATTTGTTAAAAATGTAATAATATTAAATGGTCTCCTAGATAATCTTTCTGCACAGACATACTATTGATAGCCGAATGTTGGAAATTAAAGAATTTTATTTGGATACTGTTGATTAATTGTAAAATTTGAAAGCTATTAGTTAAAATTACATGTAAAATAGATAAATAGTCAAAATTAGACAGAGTTTAACTCTGCAATGTAACATAGGCCATTGTTTGAATGCAAAACAAACGGAAAGATCAATTAAATCTAATAATCATTGATTAAACGGCATACTGCAAACTAAACCACAATGTGTAGTGACTATCCATTGTACATAATGCAGTAAAACCTGCAAATTATGCAATGTATTTCACATAGTTATTTCACTAGGTGGAAAGTGAAATCATGACTGATTGTAGTTTTTTAAAATTTTCTATACGATTTCAAAAGGGAAACATCTTTCAATTGAAAATTGCATGTCAAAGTGGTGTGCTCAAAACGAAAACATTGGAGGATAGTCTATTTTCAATATCTATTTTGAAAAAATACATACAGGGTGTTTTGTGAGAGGTTGGCACAACTTCAGGATGTGATTGATAGTAGACACAAGTAAAGATGTTCATTTGTGTCTGTCCACTGTTATTTATCTAAAAAGTCATACCTCAAAACCTGTGGGAGTGAATAACATGAAACTTGGTAATTAAGCTAAGCTAATTTAAAGTTCAATAAAAAATGTAAATAAAAACTATTACTTTACATTTCAAAGTGGCGACATTTAAAAAGTGTTTAAACTTAAATATCTAAAAACTGGTATTGCTACTTAAAAATTACAAGAATAATTATTTGTTGCAAATTTAATAAACTAACTAACAATACCAAATTTGTCTGATTCGGATGAAAAATAAAATAAAAAAGGTACTTGTAAGCACTATAAAAGAAGTGGCTGTTGGACTAAACCATGACATATTAGGAAACATTTTGTAAATTGTTAAGGGAAGTCTAGGGTCAATTGTGAGAAAAATTTCTAATGTACTAAATTTAAAACCAAACAGCAGTATGGCATATGACTCACTCTGATGGATATATCCATTTCACCTGACTAAAGTACAGAAATTACTCCCACAATTCTACCCTCCAAGGTTTGAATACTCTAATTCTTTACTTATAAAGTCATATTCAAAATCCATATTACTTTAAGAAATTGTTATTTACGGACAAAGCTAACTTTCCAGGAACGGAATAATAAATTGTCATTACACATATACTTGGGCATTCGAGAATCCTGTATCTGTGATTAGGTCTCGCCAGCAGCAGTTTGGAGAGGTATACTTGGGGATCACTTGCTGGGCCACATATTCTCTTCTGCTTTGTATCAATGGTAACATATACCTAGAATTTTTGGAAAGAACTTTGCCAAATTTATTGGATGACGATCCATTTGCAACAAGAGAAAACATGCCTGTGATACAAAATTACAAAAAGGTGGAAATTATCAGTGCAAGGTGGTGCACCGATTCATTTCAGGGACATTTTGATTGATTGCCTCAATGTGACATGCCCTCTGAAATGGATTGCGCATGGAGAAGCTGTTTACTAGCCAGTTAGATCACCAGGCAAACCCCATCCACTGCATATTTTTTATGAAAAAGAATTGCTTGGATGAGTGCAAAGTGGATACAACAGCATCAGGTCTACTAATGGGATTTTGAAAGAACGAGAAATTCAGAAATTCTTTACACCACCGAGCTGAACCATGCATTGCTGAAAGAGGACACCACATTGACCAGCATTTGTAACTTAATGTAAATTTTATTTAAAAAATAATATTTCTTATACACATATATGTTTTATTTTATGAAATAATATCTGTTAATTATGCAATGACCAATAAACAAAGTAAATATAAGCATTTGGATCTGAGAATATACTTTTTACATGTAAGAAAGCATAAACACCAAATAAAATTGATTCAATCATTTTATTTTTCAACCGTTTCATACAAATTTGGTATTGTTAACTCAGTCTAATTTTTCTGAGTTGTTTCACGTGTCATCATACCAATGTAACACTAATACTCAGTCAAATCCTATGTAGTGACATACACCATCATCAACTCAATGCTGTCTATATAGAAATGAAGCTTCATGTATCATTTCACTTTAATAGGTCACTTGTTCTTGAGATATTGTGAAATTTGTTCCAGCCTCTCCAGTATTATTAGAACTGGCAACAAGGTTATTATTCACAAGGTACAACATTGAATCAATGTGAAAACAGGTTGATGAAACAATCTTGTTAGTTATGGAGAAAGTACTAATTGTAATAAAATAGGAATGATAAATAGATAAAAAGATTAAAATGAAACAAATAAAATTATAATCTTCACTGTGGCTTTATATTGAGTAATCTTGCCACATACAGCATACACCGTGGCATCAACATCACTTGTGAACTAAGCAACCTAACTTTGTGAAGGTAAGCAAAAATGAGTGTTGTGTAGCATTATTAAAAAAAGAAAGTTTAATTAAATCAATGATTCATGAGCTATTATAACTAAGTATTTGGTAATAGTTAAGCAACAAAAATATGTTCTGTTGACAATTATTTAACCTTTTAATACCAAATGTTACAGTAGCAGTATGTGGTGTACTGTACATGTCAGCATTAGATACTGTGATGGTAGGGAGTATTAATAATTTATTATCCTTACAGACATTATAATGTATAACATCTAAATCAAGTTACCGGTATATTTTACAGAGAGTTGCTTTTCAGTATTGATTAAGATTTACAAAACATCAAACAATGAGTTTAACATTTCTTTTCTATTTAAGGCTTGATCTTAACCAAACAACATTTTGGAATTTATAAGTTTCTAATAACCAATATTAACTGTGGTGGTTCTGAATTCAAATCATTACTTGTAACTGTATAATTATTGATACAACCCTCTGGGCCAGACTACTTTCACTTCCACTAGTGTGATGGAACACTTGTTGTTTTATAAATCACTTGATGATTAGGCTCTCAATACATTTCATCTGAAACTTTTATTCTCTGAGTTGAAGCTCATCTGAGTATGTGTGCATGCTCATCTAAGCTCAGTTAACTGGCATGTATGGATTATTTATCCACAATACAGATAATAATTATTGTCAATTTTACATACCCAATAAACTTACATTCAGGCCCATAGGACTTCTACAAACACAATCCATCATAAATTCCTAGTACTAATATTAAATTATGTTCTTGTAATTTAAATAAATTTTGCTTCCTCTTTCTTGAATATTCAGGTATTGTTATACTGGTGAAATATTCTATTTCTGTTGTTGACCATTTAGAAAATTCAAAATTTGAATCAATTAGACAATACAAAGTTTCTTGGAATAATATTAGATTGGAATTTGGGTTGGGAGAAACATGTTGATTATGTGGTAAAAAAAAATGTTCCTCCGGTCTATTTGCTTTACGCCAAATGTCAAGGGTGTGTAGCCATTGACATTGAAAGCCATCTACTTTGCTATGGTAAATTCCCATATGTCTTACAATATAGGCATATACGGAGCCACAACTAAAAGAAATCTGGACAGAATCTTATTACAACAAAAAAAAGCTCTAAGAATAATTCTTAACCTAAAACAAAGAGATACAGTGAAACCATACTTTTCTCAACTTCAAATTTTGACTGTATATGATCTTATACCAGTGGTTCCCAACCTTTTGTGTTTTGGCGACCCACTTCCAAATGTTTTTTCACATTCGCGACCCATATCCCTCACCCGTGATTTTATATATACATATGTATATTATGTATATATAATCATTAATATAAAATACACATTATTTATATTTATATACGTGTATAGAAAAAAAACGTAAAATGTAAATAAATATGTAAACAGCTTAGTATTGAAAACATAGATAAGAGTTTTATTGGTTATTCAAGATTACAAATAATTTTTCTATAATACTAGTGTGACTTCTGGCATTGTTTTGACTGAACAAGTAATTCAATGTCAGGATTAAAATTAGATATTTTGAGGCGTAATCACTTTCAACGTCCACCAGTCTGTTTCTATACTTATTCTTGATGTGAACCAAGGTTGAAAAGGGCACGCTCACAAAGATATGTTGTTGAAAAAAACCATTAGGAATCTCAATTGAAAATTTTGACATCTTGAGAGTGGGATACTCGGAGAAAAAGGCAAAATTGGGAAACACTGGAAGTAAGAAGGAAGCTAAGAATTGAAAAAAGAAAAAAAACAAAAAGACCAAGGGAAAGTGTAAAGGTGATTTTGCTGCTGGTTAGATGTGCTTAAATTAAAATTTTAAACAATTTTAATGTAAAATAATATGTGTTTAAAAAGGGACTTTGACAGCAGATTTTCCGAAAACCTGTGTTTTACATTACCGTCGCCACAACTCAAAAAATATTATTGTGCTACAGCTACAAAGTTTTTACGAGTTACTCAGGTACACATGTATAGCTGCAATGTGAACTACATATCATAAGGGTGAGTAACGACATTTTATTGTGTTACTGAGCTTCCAACCCTCCTAAAATACGTG